>NC_134492.1:44874537-45174537 GCF_040206685.1 Ascaphus truei | reverse complement strand
GTACTAACATGTAACCTCCAAACAATCTGACATTTCTAATAGTTTGATAGTTCATAACTTCTTGAATTTTGCAAACACAATCATACCCTTTACACCCTGTGCTACTTAAGTAATAATCCCAAAAGAGCAGGGCATTATTGGCCAGTAACGCCCTGTTCTTAGGGGATTATTACAATTATAGGCTAAATGTAGGTTCTTTCATAAATAATAGACACTTTTGTATACAGTAGTTATATATATTTTTTATAAAAATAAAATTGTAAATACACACACACAAACATACACTGCAGCTCTATACACACACACACACACACACACACACACACACACACACACACACACACACACACACACACACACACACACACACACACACACACACACACACACACACACACACACACACACACACACACACAAACTCTCCCTCCTCACTGTGTCCAAAAATGGAGCTCTCTACAGGCAGGGAGAGGGAGGAGTCACTGTCTGGCAGCTGCCTTTTGCCCAATCACTTCCCCTGTCTGAGAGCTGTGCTGACAAGTGAAAGCTGATTGGCTGAAAATAAAAAATTGGCGAGGTGCCAAAATTTTCAGGCCATTACTGAATAAATAATGCCTGAACTTTTAACCAATCAGACAGCAGGAATTTCAATTTACTAACCAAAAAAACACCCTAAACAAAACAACGCTCAACCAATAACTAATATAACCAATAACTAATAATATGTGAGCTACAACAGTGAAAATTAATAAAATAACCCTGTGTTATTATTAACAAATAATATTAACAAATAACAATTGGTTAAAAGCATGGATTTCAATAATGTCCGAAAATTTACAGATTAGTTTATAATTAACAAATAATCCATGAAAACAGGGCATTACTGGCCAATAAGGGCCAGTAATGCCTTGTTCTGAGGGGATTATTATTATAATTGTCAAGATATACAGTAGGCTTTTTTCATAAATAATAGACACTTTTGTATACTTATGTAGCCCCTTTACCCCCAGCCTAAAGGAGATTTGGTCTGTTACTAGATTTTTGGTGTAGAATGGTGCATACTTGTGGTGTAACAGGAGGGCTGAGCACTTCCGCGGTGGTGTGGGGAACCATCAGGACAGATTTACAGGGTACCTTTCTTCATTGGTTGCAGCACCTCCAGTCAGCGTGGATCCTCTGGATAGTCCTGACTGACACCTTTCTTTAGCCCAAGACAGTGAATCACACTGGTAAATGGTTCCATTGTATTTATTGCAGTGTTTAGGATCTTACACAGCAGGTACATCCCTTTCCTTGCTTCCCCTAAGAAGGTCACTTCAAGGCTTGGGGCCCATCCAAGCTTCCTCCTGCATATTGCTCCTTCTGATGCCCCTTATGGAACACAGGGAAGTTGTTGCTCACTCCACAGAGGGAGGAAAGAGACACACCCACTTTTGGGAGAGAGACAGTATTTATACCCTGTGGTTGGGCTTGTAACTGGGTGTTGGTGGTGCATACCTGCTGGTAACAAGAGGGATGAGTCGTCTGTGGTAACTTTGGGACTCAGCAACAGGCTTCTGGGGTCCATACCCCACTTAATACTTAGCAGTGCAGCGCCTCCATCTGCCGTAGGCTCCAAAGATATAGAAGCGATCTCCCAAGGTAGAACTGTAACTCTCCCCCCCCAATTAGATCACACACCAGGCAGGAGGTATATTGCAAAACAGGAACGGGTTTATTACTACTCTTATGGCAGTAATACAGGTACTCAGCAGTCACCTGCGGATCACAGTCTCTTCTCTCAGATATCACCGGAGATAGTCCATGGACAGTCACTACGGGCCTAGGGCAACCGCAGCCATCCCCCTTTCAATTTATTTTTTCGGTTTTCTGGCTTGCTTACCCTTGTGTAACCCACCTGCTATGTTTACCAGTATTACTCTTTATTTTGCAGTTTTTTACGCCTGTTCTACAGCCATTATTGTGAGCTGAGTTAAGTATTTATTTGCTTATAAATTTGCCTTATTCCCAGCCCTATTTGGTTTTTGAGCTCACTAGCCTGCATGTCTGTACTCACAGTGTATGGTGTTTTGTATACTGACCTTCAGTAAAATACTTTTTTGGTTTACAGACCTTCTCTGTTTGAGTGTGTGGGTTCACTTCCTTTATGTTTTGCGCGCACACACGCGCACACACACACATACACACACACACACACTGCAGCTTTACACACACGCACACACACACACACACACACACTACAGCTTTACACACACATACACACAATACATTGCAGCTCTACACACACACACACACACACACACACACACACACAACACACACACACACACACACACACACACACACACACACACACACTGTGCAGCTACACAAAAAGACACACACAAACTCTGCAGACAGACAGACAAGCACAAACTCTGCAGACAGACAGACAAGCACAAACTCTGCAGACAGACAGACAAGCACAAACTCTGCAGACAGACAGGAACACTAACTCTGCAGCTACACCCACGCACATATACACACACACACAGACACACAATCTGCAGACAGACACACAAACAAACACTAACTCTCCCTTCTAGCTGTGTCCTGCATGGAGATCTATTCAGGCAGGGAGGGGTAGAAGACTGTCTTGCTGCTGCCTCCTGTCCAATCACCTCTCCTGTCAGAAATGCTCTGACAAGTAAAAGCTTGGCTGGTAATTAAAACTTGACTAGGTGCCAACAATTCTGGGCTATAATGTCCATACTTTAACAGCTTTTGATCTGGCCCCTGTTTATATTTTCTCCCTGTTATGTGGTGGCTGTCATTACTCTTTAGTATGTTCTTACAAATGTAACTGTTTTCCCTGACTTCTGAGCTTGTTACCACAGCAACTCCCCTTGCTGCTTTGTGAATTAGGTTGGCCCTCCTCCCACTCCTATTTTGGTGCAGTAAACCCAGCAAATCAGGAGCAGTCACCTCACCTCCCTTGGTAAAGTAAATGTAATTTACCTTTCCATTATATTTGCAACATACCAAGCCCCCCCCCCCATTTTTTTGTTACCTTTGTTTTACAATAAATATTTCTGAAGAAAAGGAAGGAGTTAAACTGTCTGCCTCTACACACTTTCCACCGTGAGCTTGGGACAGAACAGCTTTAGCCTATAATTCTATATAACTTACTTTTACCCCCAGTTTCAGTATGTGTTACACTAATTCAGTGTATTGTGCTTGACAGTATTCAATTAATGTGTTGACAGCTGGATAGAAAATCAGATGTAGTTAACATTATTACTCCCGCTAATGCAATATGATGCACTAATGCTAACTAATGCATTATTACTGCTATATTTATCACCAGCACTATTGAAAACAATGGTATTGTGTAGGGTGACCATTTGTCCCGATTTTGCCGGGACAGTCCCGTTTTTTTCTGCCCTGTCCCGGTTGCAGGTCCGTCCCGGAAATGTCCTGGTTTTTGTCCCTGGTCCCGGTATTGCGGGGCAGCGGCGGTGAGGAGAATGCGGCGGCCGGTAAGTATTTTCTATGTGTGTGTATGAATGAATACATGCTGCCGAGGGGGATTGAATGAAGGAGAATGCCGGGGGCGGGACTTAGAATGCCGGCCGGCCCGCAGGGGATTGGTCAAAGGCATGTCAGAGGAAGCCGGGGGCGGGGCTTCCGCTTTGTGCAGAGCACACGTGAGTGTGTCTGTCTTCCCGCTTCCTGCTCCTCTGTCAGTTGCGCGGTGAGTGTCCCCCTTCTGTCCTGGGTCCCAGCCAGGGGGGGTAATAGGAGGTGGTAGCGAGGGTGCGCCTGCCTTTGTACCACCTTCCTTGTACCACCTTGTACCTTTGCCCCACGGCGCTCCCACCTTTGCCCCCGGCACTCCCAACCTTTGTCCCCCGGTGCTCCCACCTTTGCCCCCGGCAATCCCACCTTTGCCCCCCGGTGCTCCCACCTTTGTCCCCCGGCGCTCCCACCTTTGCCCCCCGGCGCTCCCACCTTTGCCCCCCGGCGCTCCCACCTTTGTCCCCTGATGCTCACTTCCCCCCATCCCCTTGGTGTGGGAGATGGGCTCGGGGGCGGACAGAGGTGGCTGTGCGGTCGCTGGCAGGTGGTGCAGTGGGAGGCGGGGTGTATCAGTGTGTGTGTGTATCAGTGTGTGTGTGTATCAGTGTGTGTGTGTGTGTATCAGTGTGTGTGTGTGTGTGTGTATCAGTGTGTATATCTGAGTGTGTGTGTGTGTGTGTATCAGTGTGTGTGTGTGTGTGTGTGTGTGTATCAGTGTGTGTGTGTGTATCAGTTTGTGTGTGTGTGTATCAGTGTGTGTGTGTGTGTATTAGTGCGTGTGTGTGTGTGTGTGTGTGTGTGTGTGTGTGTGTGTGTGTGTGTGTGTGTGTGTGTGTGTGTGTGTATGTGTGTGTGTGTGCATCAGTGTGTGCATCAGTGTGTGTGTGTGTGTATCAGTGTGTGTGTGTGTATCTGTGTGTGTGTGTGTGTGTGTATCTGTGTGTGTGTGTGTGTATCTGTGTGTGTGTGTATCTGTGTGTGTGTGTATCTGTGTGTTTGTGTGTATCTGTGTGTGTGTATCTGTGTGTGTATCTGTGTCCCAGTGGGTTTGTGTCTCAGTGGGTGTGTGTCTCAGTGGGTGTGTGTCACAGTGGGTGTTTGTCTTGCTCGCCCTCTCTGTCTCCCTCACCCACTCCATCTCCCTCACCCTCTCCGTCTCCCTCACCCTCTCCGTCTCCCTCACCCTCTCCGTCTCCCTCACTCTCTCCCTCACCCTCTCCCTCACATCACGTCTCCCTCAGCCTCCCTCCTTGTCTCCCTCACCCTCCATCCCTGTCTCCCTCACCCTCCATCCCTGTCTCCCTCACCCTCCCTCCCTGTCTCCCTCACCCTCCCTCCCTGTCTCCCTCACCCTCCCTCCCTGTCTCCCTCACCCTCCCTCCCTGTCTCCCTCACCCTCCCTCCCTGTCTCCCTCACCCTCCCTCCCTGTCTCCCTCACCCTCCCTCTTCCTCCCTGTCTCCCTCACCCTCCCTGTCTCCCTCACCCTCCCTGTCTCCCTCACTCTCCCTCTTCCTCCCTGTCTCCCTCACCCTCCCTCTTTCTCCCTGTCTACCTCACCCTCCCTCTTCCTCCCAGTCTCCCTCTCTCCCTCTCTCTCTGTCTCTGTCTCTGTCTCTCTGTCTCCCTGTCTCTGTCTCCCTGTCTCTGTCTCCTTGTCTCTGTCTCCCTGTCTCTGTCTCCCTCTCTGTCTCCCTCTCTGTCTCCCTCTTCCTCCCTGTCTTCCTCCCTCTCTGTCTCCCTCTCCCTCCCTGCCTCCCTCTCCCTCCGTCTCCCTCTCTGTCTCCCTCTCTGTCTCCCTCTCTGTCTCCCTCTCCCTCTCTGTCTCCCTCTCTGTCTCCCTCTCTGTCTCCCTCTCTGTCTCCTTCCCTGTCACCCTCCCTGTCTCCATCTCCCTCCCTTTCTCCCTCTCCTCCCTGTCTCCCTCACCCTACCTGTCTCCCTCACCCTCTATGTCTTATCTTAACTGCCGTATACTTACACCGAAGTAACCTACCTTGCTTTCTTTCAGATCTGACTCAAGTTTCATGCAGGAGACATCGGAAGAAAGGTGGGGAACACCTCCCCTCCAGTATAGTACCCTGAGGGACTGTGGATCAGGTAAGATCCCAGGCGGGATTTCAGCTTTAGAAATTGTGAAGAGGGGACATTCTGACACTGGTTAATGGGTTCAGAATCATTCACATCTGGCTTTTTTTTTGTTGATTAGTGAGGTCATCCGACACACACACACACACACACACACGCACGCACGCACGCACGCACGCACACACACACACGTAACTATGTAACAAGGACTAATGGTAGTAAAATATAAGTGTAGTACAATAAATAAACTGTTATGTAAAAAAAAAAAATGTGTCCCGGTTTTCATTTTTAAAATCTGGTCACCCTAGTATTGTGTGATATACAGATGTAACATACAGAACCCTTACAAGCTCATATTGAACCCCCAAAATACCCACAACATATATATATATATGCATATAAGTTTCACAAAGGAGTGCTCCTGAGCATGGCAATGTATATATTTAAAACCAGAGACATAACATAAAACACAGACAGAGCTCAGTGCACATCCAGAAAAAGTTATATACGGTACAGTGCCTAAATATACATGTATAAATAACTAATAAATAAAATGGTCTTTTAGTTTAACATTTTGGCCAATTTGTTGTAAGCCCTTGAGCCAACTGCACGGCAGACCACGTTTCAAGGGTCCCTAACACTAATATAGATTCATAATAACCTGTACATTGCCAGGAAGAATGATTTATAATAAATCTGTCAATATTAGTTCCAAAAGTTCTAAGTCTAGTTCAGTTAGTCT
Organism: Ascaphus truei; assembly: GCF_040206685.1. Taxonomy (NCBI): domain Eukaryota; kingdom Metazoa; phylum Chordata; class Amphibia; order Anura; family Ascaphidae; genus Ascaphus; species Ascaphus truei. Next base: position 45,168,150 of record NC_134492.1, on the reverse strand, counting down.
TAGCTGATTGGAGGGTGGCAACCTCCTACCAAATTGAAGCTCACTCCCTCCAACATTTAATTGGTTACAAGCTCACTCCATAGCATCTCCCACTCTCAGGGGAACTTGCCTGCTTACAGTGTGATTGTGACAAATCTATTACAGAGTGCTTTTCCTGGTAATGTACAGGTTAATAAAAGCTTCAATCAGACTTAGAACTTTTGCAACTAATATTGACAGATTTATTATAAATCATTCTTCCTGGCAATGCACAGGTTATTAAGAATCTATATTAGTGTTAGGGACCCTTGAAACGTGGTCTGCCGTGCAGTTGGCTCAAGGGCTTACAATAATTTGGCCAAAATGTTAAACTAAAAGACCATTTTATTTATTAGTTATTTATACATGTATATTTAGGCACTGTATATAAGTTTTTCTGGATGTGCACTGAGCTCTGTCTGTGTTTTATGTTATGTCTCTGGTTTTAAATAGATATACAGATGTAGCAAGATTTACTGTTTCTGGTGCCACGATCGTGTGTGGTTCTGAGGCCACATGTGATCGTGGCACCGAAAACAGAAAGGATTAATGTGGGCCCCGCATCTTAATGTGAGCCCGTAAGCGTTAATCCTTCAGTCATAAGCCATCAAGCTGAGCAGTCTGGAGGAATCGTTTACGTATTGTACGTGCTGTGTCCCAGAGCAGCTCAGAAGGTGAAATGCAGCCTCTGTGCCTGTCAAAAACCCTAGATGATGTAGACGACCGAATATGGGGAATACTAACAGACCATATTCGGTCATCTACACCATCCAGGGGGTTTGACAGGAAATTTAACACTGTCCAACCCCCTGGATGACTTAGATCACTAAATATGTTCCTTTTATATTCCCCCTCATGACGTTGAAACCCATATTCGGTCATCTACATCAGCGGTGCGCAAACTGGGGAGCGTGCCCCCCAGGGGGAGGCGGGAGATTTTGCTGGGGGGGTGCGGGCCATTTCTACCCCCTTTGTATCTAAAGCCCTCTCCCACCTTAAACCTTTTTCACTGACTGCCCCACACCACTGGAATGCCCTTCCCCTCAGTACCCGACTTGCACCCTCTCTGTCCACCTTTAAGACCCAACTTAAGACACACTTGCTTAAAGAAGCATATGAATAGCACTGTGGATATTCTGAACACATGATACATAAAGCTTGGCCCCCTGCAGACGCACTTCCCAGAACTCCCTCCTACTGTCTCTGTACGTTCTCCCTACCTACCAATTAGACTGTAAGCTCCTCGGGGCAGGGACTCCTCTTCCTTAATGTTACTTTTATGTCTGAAGCACTTATTCCCATGATCTGTTATTTATATTATCTGTTATTTATTTGATTAACACATGTATTACTACTGTGAAGCGCTATGTACATTAATGGCGCTATATAAATAAATGAATAAAGGAACAAAGGGCACTGCGGATTTAAGCAAAATAAACTAATTTATTGAGCCAACACGACGTTTCGACCTTAGTGGTCTTTTTATAAACGTGGAGAGAATCTTAAAGACATCCTGATAAAGGCGGATAATGAAAAACATTACATAACACCACACTTCTTGAGTTTACCTAAAGTTGGTTGTTATAAATGCTATGGCTGTAGCGTCTGTAACAGTTTGAATACAGGGGATAAGTTCTACCACCCGAGAAGTGGCAGATTGTATAAAATAAAGGAGCGTACCACCTGCATCACTACGAATATAATCTATATGATCAAATGCCCTTGTGGACTATGTTATATTGGTAAGAGCAGTCGCATGCTCAAAACTAGATTTATAGAACACAAGAGCAAAATTAATAATCATGCAGAGGATACAGCTCTTATCAAACATTGCTCTGACTTCAGTCACCCAATATCCTCACTAAAGCTAATGGGTATTGAGCATATTAAAAAAGCTAGGGCTGGTCTGGATAAGGATACACTGTTATTACAGCGGGAATCCTTCTGGATCCATACATTAAATACTGTATACCCAAATGGACTAAATGACTTTTTGTCATTAGGCTGTTTCATTGAGGAGAGATGATTTTTTCCTTAGGTTGCTGCCACTGCCTGCTGTAAGTATATTTGTTCATTTATACTGTACCTCTGGGGTTAGACATTTGAAATCATTGACAAAGACAAACCTTTTTTTAGATTTTTTATTATCAACACTTAATCACGGTGATATAATATGTTGAAAAAGCCCATGCTTGGGTGAAACGCGTTAGAGGTGCAGGGGCATCCTTTTTCCCCCCTCTTTTTAACCATGCTTTAATAAAGGACACTTCACAGCACAGTCCAGCAGTTGCTACGTTTTTTCTGCCTCGTGGTGCCCGCTGAAACACCCCTTCCAAACCGGAACAGGTACACCTTCTCTGCATCCCTTGTCAGCCATGGAGCACACAGAACCGGCGTTCACACCGCATGTGAGTAAACCTGCTGCTTAAATGAGAGCCACCCCAGGCATACAAGATTATTCAATTCAGGGAAATTGCAGAGGTCAAGGGGGGGTCCAAACACTCCCTACTTACAACTCTGCACACCTCTGTTATACCTTGTGCCATCTAGGGGTTTAATGCATATAGCCTCAAGCATGCAATACCACACCAAGTGATCCGGTTTAAAACGCAGTTAAAAACATTTACTTTACAATTACTGTGGGTCACATATGCTCTGTAGCACTGGTTAATTGGGGCCACTTACCCCTTACAATTTTGTAATATGTCACACAGCCTGTTCAATATGTGGAATGCTGATCTGTTCCTCCCCTTTCTCCTCCACTTATGCATTATGGATCATTGGTGATGAAGATATCCTACCACACTGTTTGACAGAAGAAGATGACGTACTAGGATCAAAACACTTTACTAAGTTGACACTGGAGATCAGCTATCCCCCCCCCCCCCGAGCCTGCAGGACCGCAGGATGATTGACAATCGCAGGCGCAATGATTCTGCAATGATCTGCGCTTTCTGCGATCGGAAGGGGTATAGGGATGAAGAGGATCAACCGGATTGACACCGCACATGCGCGGACTTGAAACGCACGATCGGAGACAATGTGCAATGAAAGGATGGGACCAAGATGCGTTCCAAATGCCAGAGACGAGGAGTGATGACGTCAGCAAGATGGATGCCGGACTGCACAGGAGCAGGGAGGATGCAAGCACCAGAATCCAACGAGGAACACCAACAGCTGGTGATAAGGAGTACAGAATGGAGATTGGCTAAAGGGACTGACTTAGCACATGAACTTCATCTCACTAATTGGACAGGTTGCATTGTGGGGATTTGGGGCACTATTTTTATGTTACTATTGTGGAATGTATTTATGCCATTGTCACTTGAAAAAGACCACTAAGGTCGAAACGTCGTGTTGGCTCAATAAATGAGTTTATTTTGCTTAAATACGCAGTGCCCTTTGTTCCTTTATTCATCTGTCTTGGACTGATTGCAGGCTTTCGTGCAAACATTGGAGCACCGGTAATTGTATGTTTTTTTCTATTTTTGAGGTGTGCAACATCACTCTATTTGTTCTGGGCTATATAAATAAAGACATACAATACAATACAGAGGCCCTGAGTTCTTCCCCGAGGCATTTTAATAAAATGCCGGGGGATCACGTGAGGCCTCTGCAGGGTATTCTATCTTGATTCAGACACTCTGTGATGCATCGTCATGGCAACGTGGCGTCAAATGACACCACGGGTCACGTGACCCCGAGCGTCATTTGACGCAGCTCTAAGGTAGGGAAGGGGGATGGCAGCACCGAGGCAGGCAAGACGGGGGTGCAGCTGGAAAAGTTTCTGCTCCCCTGATCTACATCATCCAGGGATTGGACAGACAAAGAGATTGCTTCTTACCTTCTGAGCTGCTCTCGGACACAGAGTGCTTCTGTACCGTAGAAGAGTGTGCCATGTACCCCTGCAAAGCTCCGCCACACTGTCTGGTTTGGAAGGATTAATGCTGCAGGCTTTTCAAAAGCACGGACGCCTTGCAGCGTTGATCCTCCAGGGCCACACAATCGATCTCTGCAGGCACTGTCCCCGGCAGCACATATTTTTGCTTGTTCTTCCTCAGCACAGAGGACAGTAAGTTTTGCTACATCTATCTTCTTGACGTACACAATATTTGCAGCATTATTTTCCTAAGTTTTTCTGTGTTAATGGGGGTTATAATGCTTGCTAGATCTGTACGAGTCATACTTACAAATTAGCAGTTGCTGGTTTGGTTTGAATTATTATTGGGGGGTTTTCTATGAGGACTTGGTTAGGAAGTCACAACCAAAGTGAGAAAAGTTATATGAAAGGAAAGGGTGGTGATGCCACTTATTGGTGCTCACAACTCATTCTAACTGAATATTGCTTTAGATGTATTGTAGTTTAGTTGTTGTATTGTAGTTTAGTAGTGTAGGTACAGGAAATAGAACAAAGCTTCACAGAGAAACGTGATAGTGGAATGGTTAAGTTTATAAAATAGTATAGTGGAAGTAATGATTTTATTCATCCATTTTTTAAATGTCGATATGATAACATTTTGAACAAATCACTAAGAACTAGGCCAAGATTCAGTAAACTCTGGTAAGAGTAAAAATATTCAATAAAGGAAAATAAAAAGCATTATTTTTTCCGAATAATTAATTACCACATATTTTACCGTGCATTATCTTTAATGGTAAATAAAGATATGAGAATGAAAGTAAGTTACTTTTTCACATACTGTTCTATTCAATAAAATCCAATGCCTTGAGATATCGGGCATCTGTCAACAAATATTGCCAATTTTTATTACCTACTGTGCCCATGGCTGACATTGAGCTTATTTTCCTAAGTACTGTATGTATATAATGGTGAAAAGAAAATCTTGTAGCATATACAGTATAATCAGGAAAATTGAACAGACATGAATGGAGAAATGCTCCAAAACGTGGGACAAATGGAAAGTTCACAAGGTGAGTATTCACCTCACATCCACATATTTATTTTTGGATTTGAAAAAGAGAGTCAAATGATGTAACTGCGTTTGTCCCACGTTTTGGAGCATTTCTCCATTCATGTCTGTTCAATTTTCCTGGTTACATGCGCCACAAGATTTTCTTTTCACCATATGTTTTAAGGAATTGGGATTCCTTTATCTTGGACTGCTACTGTTTCAGGGTTTTAAAAGGATTTTTTGCACTTTATAGGAATTTGCACAATCTATATACTTTATTATTGACATTGTTTTTTTTTTTTTTTTAATTGCCATTTAAATATCCACTTAAATATAATTAGCGCCTATAGTTTTTCCCTTTCATTTATATAACGGCCCCTACATACTGTACACCATTTTTAAGCCACGTTTATCTTTAGTTTTTAACGCCTGTTTAACTCCTCTTTTTGGCCTAGGTTTACAGTACTAAACTTCAATATGGATATTGCTACTGTATGCGTTAATAACATACTTAACAACATACTTTTGAGCTGCTCACACCTTCTCAAAATATCCAACCATAACGCAACAGAGGTTACAAAAAATCCTGGCTACATCTGTATTTGTTTGCCATCATCATTTAAGTAGACATTTTGGTGTAGAATAGTTCTCTTATTCTTTCGGAGTATGCCCTTATTCACTTAATGGTGCCATTTACTGCTGCACAGTAAGGCCTATATGCACTAAACTCAGTTATACCAAGGAACATGATGTGATGTTTATCCTATAACAGGAATTAATATTATGTTGTTATTATTGTTATTATTTTTATTATTTATTTGTGAAGCACCAATATATTCTTCAGGTACGTACTGTATATTAGAAAAACATAAACCGTTGCATATAGCTGAGGACAAACATGCACAGATACAAAGAGGTAATGAGGGCCCTGCTCGTGAGAGCTTACAATCTAGAGGGAATGAGGGACAATGTTGAAACAAGAAGGTAAGGTGCCTGCTCAATGTAGTATAAGGTATGGCTCAGGTTAGAATATGGCCCAGTCTGAAAGCTGAAGCCATTAAGGTTGTGGGTGGGATGTTACATAGGGTAGAGATTGGTCTAGCCACACAGCTGATCCCTGTGGGGTTGGAGTGGGAGGGGAGTAGGTTGCTAGAGGTATGGCGAGTAGGCTTCCTTGAAAAGGTGAGTTTTCAGGGAGTTTTTAAACATCTGATACCTGGGGGAGGGATTGATGGTGTGAGGTAGGGAATTCCAGAGAGAGGGGGTGCACGTCAGAAGTTTTGCAGGTGAGAGGACATAATAAGGTGGAAGGAAAGGAGGATGTCGTGGGCAGTAGATAGGGAGTATTTAGGTGTGTATTTGTGGATGTTAGGGCCTTTGTAAGGCATTACTAGGGCTTTAAATTTCATTCTAGAGGTCATGGGAAGCCAGTGTGCATAGAGGAGCAGTGGAACTGGAGTGGTGAGTGAGGTAGATGAGTCTGGCAGCAGTGTTTTTGATAGATTGGACTTGGGAGAGGCGGACAAGGGAAATGCAAACTAAGACAAGGTTACAGTAATCGAGACGGGACATGATGAGTGTTTGGATTAGGATTTTAGTTGCATCATGAGTGAGAAAAAGGTGTATGTAACGTGGCATCCACAAAGCTAATGATATACAAAAATAGACGTGAATAGACTCATTGGCATTAGGTTAATGTCAAGTTCTTTTAGGATAACATTATGCTATCATAATATACAGATGCAGTACTATCTAAATTCTCTTTGGGCGCGAGAAAGCTGCTGATGAATGGAGCCCGACCAGGACCCGATTGCAGCTCTGAATGGGACTCCTGCTGCCATATGCCTCTAAACTCCTTGAATGCCTTGTATTTCTCTCCCATCATATTTTCAGTGTCTCATTTGCCAACACCTCCTCCTCCTCTGTCGATCTCTCTGTGGGTGTACTCCAGGGGTCTATCCTAGGACCTCTTTTCTCTTTACACTCTCTCTAAGTGCCCTTTTCACATCTACTGGGTTTAAATATCACCTGATGACACACAAATTTACTTTTGAACCTCAGAACTTACACCTTTTTTACAGACCAAAGTCTCTGAATGTCTGTCTGCTACTGTATATCATCCTGTTTGGCCCTACGCTGACTCAAACTAACATATCAAAGACGGAGCTCCTCATATTTCTGCCTCATACATTGACCTTGGCCCCTTGCACATGTACTTACCAGAACATCCTCCTACTTTCTTTGTAAATTCTTCCTACCTACCACTTAGATTAAATTAGAAGTTCTTTAGGGCAGGGACACCTTTTTCCTAATATTACTTTTATGTCTCAAGCGCTTATTCCAATTATGTGTTATATTATTATGTATTGTGTATTACTGCTGTGAAGTGCTATTTACTGTACATACTGTAGATGTAAATAAAGATATACATACATACAAGAATGAGTGGGGTTACCAATGAATGTGCATAAGCAATTAAATCTTTATCCCTTGATAGGCAACCATACCATACTTTAACGTTTCTATCCAGCTGCCCTGATTTTTCCACATTTTGAAATTAGATTGATGAGTCTTGGATAGCTTTAGTCAGTTTGGGTCTGCTGTATATAAATCATCTCAGTGCAAGATGAAATAATCTCCTCCATTAACTTCTCAAATCTTGCTTTTAGGAGGAGCATTGCAGTCAGATGATTTAAATAATCTGTTTTCGCTCTGGCACGTCCGTGGCACCTCCCATGTCTACCTACTGTGGAACGTTGTGTGATTTTAATGTGATGTGACACTTTAAAAGTTATTTACGGGAGCTCATATTTTAAAAAGCAAAATCTTAAAATCCTACATTTCTAAGGATCTACTAGTTTGTACAAACCTCTAATATTTTTATCAGTTGCATATTAAGATAAAATCCCTGGAACGTCACACACACAAGTGTGGGCAAAAATCAAGGGTTTTAAAAATACAGTACAAAGAAGCAGGCATTCTGAGTAAACAAATAAAGCCACGTGTGTGTAAAGTGAGACAAATCAAATAACATTTTCTCAAAGAGTTAGGAACTTTAATGTGGACTGGTAAGCAATTCCAATTGAGTGGTAACTGCTGTTGAAATGAAGAATAGCAAGCTTCACTTTAAACTGCTGGCATTTAATAGACTTGTAGTGAATGATCATATTTGATAAAGCTGGTTTGTGCTAAAATTGCCCAAGTAGTTCTGTAACCTATCCAGTAAGCTTTTAAAATAAAACAAAATAAAGACACATAAGGGAACATTACAACTGGATTCCAGGGATAGCCATAATAGCTCATGACTATACATGACTATTTTTACACAAATGCAACCACTGTAATTGGGCTTTAAACCACACAAAGTGATAGATTGACAGATCTAACTTACAGTGCCGAAGTGTAGATAATTGGGTTACTGAAAGCCTTCTCTTCCTGTTCATTCCAAACAACCACTTAAAATTAATCTTCTCAGTTTGCTAATGGAACACAAGTGTACTAGAACTCTGCTGTACTTATATAGCCATCTCTCATCCTCATTACTTGTTTTGCCTTGCAAAAAAAATATGATCCTGCTCCTTCTCAAAAAATCTCACCTAGAGAGATCCTTCCTAACTCTAGCCCAGTTTCATACACAGTGTGTTTATGAGAAAATACAAAGTAGGTAATATGATTATGATCATATCTTCTCACCAAACCCCCGCTCATTCTCTGCCCATATATCCCCCTCAAGTCCCATATATTCTCCCCCCTCTCCAGTCCAATAACTTCCCCCTCCCCTCTCCATGCTCATATCTTCTTTCCACCCCCCTCATGGCCTGTATCTTCAATATATACTCTTCTCCATCCCTCTCAAGGCACATGTCATCTGACCCCTTTTCCATCCAGACCCATATCTTTATCCATCCCTCCAGGCCTATATATCCCCCCCTTGTCATGGCCCATATCCCCCCCCCCCCGTCCTGGCCCATATTCCCCCCCCCCTCTCTCTTCAGACCCATATTTCTCCCCTGCTCTGCCCATCCAGGCCCATATCTTCTTCCATCCCTCCATGCCCATATCTTCTGCCCCACTGTCCAGGCCCATAAACACCACCGCCCCCTCGTCTTCAGGCCCATAATCTTCCTTTCATCCCTATCCAACTCCATATATCCCCCCCCTCTCCATCCAGGCCTACATCTCCTTCCACCCCTCTAGGCCCATATTTTCTCCCACCTCTCTTTGCCCAGACTCATATTTTTTTCCCCTCCCTTCTCCAGGCCCATACCCACTCCCACCTCTCTAACTGGCCTATATCTTTTATTTTATTAAAATATCCAAAGTACAAAACTGATTAAATAATTTGACACCAGATTAAAGATAACTTGCAACAATATTGTAATACATTTTCAGTCAGGAGACTTTGATAAAAAAAATGTATTAAGCAAAGTTTAAACTTTGTAAAATGAGACCTGGATTGGTTTGGTAACCCAAGGCCACAATTTGGGCATTTTTCTGTCTTTACTACACAAATGCGTAACTTTTTTTTTTTTACCTCCTTTCTGATTTTTATAGATGATTTAAAGAACCCAGAACTATGATATCTTACATACTAAAATGTTTTATTACACAAGACGTCTTCGAGCACTAGAATAGGGATGCACAAACTGGTGGATGCGCCCTCCAAGGGGGTCGCGGCTCTTACCGAGGCCCTGCGCTCTTACCCACAACATTTAAATTAAATGCCAGGGGAGCACGCGAGGTCTCTGTAAGTCCCTTACCTGGTCTCTGGCGGCTTCTGGCAACACGGCATCAAATTACGCCGCTGGGATAAATGATGTCGCATTTCCATGGCAACGCGACATCACGATGTCAGAAAACACAGAAGCAAAGTTAGGGGGGGGGGGTGGGCGCGAGCAGGGGTGGTAAAGGTTAGAGGGGTTTGCACACCCCAGCACTAGAAGACCCCTTATGGTGTCTAAGGTGTTCTGTCCCCAGAATGTGTCCTATGGCAAAGCGCCACTTGATAAATACAAGCCAATGTCTCTTATTCGCACAAAAAGGCTACTTAACTTATGATGATTCTTGATTCATAACAACATTGTTTCTTCTGAGATCTGCTAGCAGTGAAGGGATGAGCGTGACATTGGGGCCAAAATGAATTATGTTTATAAAATGCTTCCAGCATTAATTTCAGCACAGAGGTCCCTAGCTTAGGTATCTAAATGATTTGCATTGGCCAGGAAACCAAACGTCTGAAATAATTAAACTAAATGCATTTGAAGACTCCAGTGGTAGGAGAGAAATCTGCTATAAAGTAATCTAATCAGACACCTTGTGAATTATGATAGAGACTGGAAGCAGGTAACATATGTTCCAGCAGCTTCATAAATACACTAAACAGACACTTTATCACAGAACATTTTTTGTTTCTTGTACAGTGTGTCCCCTGAAGAAGCAGTGAAATGGGGTGAATCGTTTGACAAACTGCTTTCTCATAAAGGTTAGTAGTATATTCCTTTCCCCATAGACCATAATTACTTGATATAAAATGACAAAATAAAGATGTGCAATTAAGAATCCACGGCAGTTATCTAAATTAATTATGATGGGTCACTTATAGTCGCATGGGTTTCAGTTGTGTTTATGGGCTGTAAGCAGTGCCATGCTGTCAAGTACTGAAAATGAAGAATTGATTTGTAACTTTCATGCTCAGGATTTTATAGTCTGAAAGTAATGTAATGGCAACAGCTAGTGTGAGGTATTCCTCCTATAACCACTGAAAAGGTGACATAAAGTAATTGGAGGATAGTTTTGCAAATGAATAATGAGTTGTTGAGCCATACGAAGGCTTAAAGAGCATTTGGTGGGGGGAGGGGGGACATACTAAGTTAACATGAAAATCTGTTATTTTACACACCGTTCTGTAGGTAAATGTAAAAAAATATTGGCTAAACAGGTGTGATTCCATAGTTTCTTTTAATTAAAGATTTGAACTATTATTACATGTACAGAAGACAAAACCCCATTATAGCTACTAGATCAAATGGAAGACCAACAGTATGTGTATTAAAGATTGGTGAAACATTTTGACCTATTTAGATATATATTTAAGAGAGAGATACACAAATAATCCATAATCTCACTACATAAACTTAGTCTTAGATAAAAAAAAAGAGGTTTAACCATAGGTTTCCACAGAATGATAACTATTGATGTCCTAACGACAGAAGTTTGCTTCAGTGAAGGCTTTCAAACACGGCGTCATATCTGCCACCTTTACTCAGAAGGTTTAGCCATAGAGAGAGAGGGAATAGGTCTGAGCAGAAAGTGTAAAGATGGATGAAAAGTGGTGCAATCAGAAAATTGAATCATGGACATTTCTGAAAGTAGGGGAGCTTTCCATTTTTCATTGGTTAGTTCTAAATCTGTAGGATAATTAAGACCACAACTGCACAATACATGTATCCCAGTACTAGATTCCAGCAAATCTACTTTAGTTACGGTAAAGCATTTTAGGAACAGGGATACATACCAAAGAAATCAATATCCACTCACTTGAGGAAGATTACATAGCCTTTTTTATGTTTCTTTTGGTGCAATGATGAATTCATTAATTAGGAATCAAGAACATTTTAAGGTGTGTGCACACTGAAGAGTGCATTCCTAAATTTGAGATGTCTTTATTATTCAACCCTTTCATTATAAAGAGTGAATTTTTGTATTAAATTATTATATCCCAAGGCGAACTACTGGGTCCATACCGGCTCACTATATTTGTTGTACCTAATGAAAACCTTTTCTTATCTGTTTCCTCTAACCTTTCATTATTCACTTACTGAGAAGCACATTTTATGGATCATCTTGTAGTAAGTAGCAATATCCTACATACAGTATACTGTAGTTTCAGTGTAGCCCTGTGAGACAAATCAATGTACCCCAGGGCTCCTGATCATTGGACAACATGACTATAACACCCAACAATTATGATTAATATAAATTACTAGGTGGAAAAAAAGTTATTAGGATTCATGTATTTCCTCTTTTTTTATTTAGATACTGTAGATTTTTAATTTTAATGTTGGCGCACTACTTGCCTTGCCTGTTGAATATTGAGTTAAATGCTGTAATACTCAAATGGCTGTCAAAGACATTCAAACTCCAATGAATTGTTCCAGTTTTAATATGAACACTATTCTTATTGGACACAGTCAAATCCGCTAAGTAAATAGCTACTAATATTCCATTTATATTTCACCTAAACACAATCCCAGTTGGAGTGAGGGAGCTACTGTATGTACTGCAAATGCACTTTGTGCTGAAAAACTGATACATATGGATGTGCATTTGATGTACAGAGAGGCATAGATTCCTAAATATAAAATCTTAAAAGTTTTTTGATCATATGTTTTAACCTAAAATTTGTGGAGTAAAACAGATAAAGTTAGAAAAGAGTAACCAGCTGAAAAGAGTATTCAAGTTTACACTCTTAAATGACTTGACATTGGTTTCTCAGAGTAATTCGATCTTTACTAAATGGAATATGAAGTTCACAAGAAAAACATGTACTGTATGTGCATCTTCTAAACACTTTACTGTCCTGTAGATTTTCTCCACTCTACATGCTTTTGTTTTTTTAAGTAACGGGGCGATTCACATACATTTCTTCATCATTTTAACTTGCTACTGAAATTTTCTAATCTTTCTCTGAACATATACATAATTACATAGTAGACGAGGTAGGCATAAGTCCATCGAGTTCAACCTACTGTACATTAAATTTAGGGGAAAGAGATTCTATATTTATCTTTTTATATATAATGAACACATTTCATATAACCCACTGTGGAACGGTGATTATAAATGTGATAGTAATGTTTTATTTACTAACTGTTAGCATTTGGCAATTACCAGCAGTATTAAAATGTCTCTCCGCATTCCTTAGCGTATCATCGATTGACTTAATATAGGGTATGAAGTTGGCAGTCACGAGGGACTTACTTTTTCAATCCCTAGATTGTCTATGGACTGCTAAACACTAGAGATGAGCGAATCTGTTAAAAGCCAGTCCGCAGATTTTCCAGTTTTTGGGCCGAAATCCAAAAGGCGGATTAGCACAAAAAAAATTCAAGCGGATACATCCTAATCCACCGTCAGATCCGTTCCACTAGGATTTTGTGAAATTCGTTTGCGGGTTTGAGCGAGAGAGATTGAGATGTAAAGTATATTTAAAATACTCACACCCAAAACTTCTTAAAACAATTTCCATAAGAACTACTGTATATTGACGAGCACAAAGCACCTTGAGAGCAAGGAGGTACTGGTGTTAGGCCCAACAGAATCAGAACCCACACCATCTGCTAATCGGATCAGTAATTCTAGCAGTGAACTAAATGAGCTGTTGGGTAGCTCTGCTGTCAGTGTACTTTGAGCTCTACTGTTCACACCTGTAGCTAATCAGGCTATTAGCGTATCTCCCTGGTATCTCAGGTGTGCTCTTTTTTTGCACAAAGAATATTGAACTGTTAACCTGGAAGCTGAAGTAGTCTGCTTTTAAAGAAAGTCAGCGGGAGGAGGCTGCACATCGCAGCAGTGAGTAGTAGAGCCCACATGTATACTGTGACAGTGGTGCTAGCCAGCAGCGGGTTTAGCTCAGACTACTAGAGCAGCTGTTCTGAATAGTAGAGGCTATGGGTTCTAATCCTGTTGGGCCTGATGCCAGTACCCCCTTCCTCACAGGGTGCCTTAAGCGTGTCAATATAGTTCTTATGGAAATCATCTTAGGAAGTGTGGGGTGTAAGTCATTTTAATATATTTAGCATATCTCCCTGATATCTATGTGTGCTCCTTTTTGAACACAGATGTCTCTCCATATATTATTTGGATGGAGTTTTGATGGGATATAAGTTTTGAGGGGATATATAGTACTTGGGACTCTACTAAAATACATCTCCCACTCTCACCCCCCTCCCCCCACTCCCCCATACCCCATATTTCAGAATTCAGAATCTGCAAACGAATTCGGATTTTTAAAAATCCGAATCTGCCTGCCGGAGACAGATCTGCGGATGAAAGGAACTTGCAGATTTACAGCAGATTTAAATTTCTGCTACAATTTCCTATCTCTACAAAACACCAGTCAATTTCTTCCTTTTAGTATCATGATTGCTCCTCTACCTCCTACCTATGCACCGACTGACTTCCCAAAGAAGCAAATACAGTAGTATCCTTTTACCGGCAAAGACTTGAATTCACAAACACTCCCATTCTCTGTCTGCCATTAGAACTCGTGCAAAACAAAACAGCTGCAGAAAGAGAAATGCCCTGACATTTTAGGAGGCAGAGAAATTAGTTTGACAATAAATGTAACTGCAAACCTTTTCCCTTTTAAATAGTTTTAATGACAGTTGTGCAGTTCAGCTGTTCTTCATACAGTAGCTTTTACTTTGGGCATCCATGAAAACAATTTTTATATGAATTTCAAAAGTGCTAATCACTTCTAATATCATTTTTAAATGTACAGAAATGATGGACGGATAAAATGACTTCTGACTATAACTGGTTGCGTTTTTTGATCGACATACAAACTTCTTACTGTATGTTCAAAGTGTCCAACTTCTAATGCTAAAACCAACAGTGTAGTTCATTAAGGCCTCCAGTGCTACTTTGTGCTGCCTTTTTGCTACTTAAATTACCCAAAATAGGATGGGAGATTGAAACATTTGAATAGGCTAAGGCTCATATCAGATTTTGTCATTTGGTCTTTTAAGTTTCCCACCTCAATTAAAAAAAAAACATTTGATCTGCAGATAGTTGTTCTAAGCAGCCCTGCTTTCTCTTTATTGCAATTCCAATATATGTAGCTATCTAGGATTGAATCATCTATATTACATGTTTCCTCCGGTGCCAAATGGTAATTTGAAGAAGCACCATTTTCCAGATTTATTAGTTTGCATTGCTTTGGTTTATAGAGTTTCAAAATCTGATGTTATAAAAAGGTTTGAGAAACTGTGGTATAACTTTATTTGATTTTGAAATCAGCCAGTAGACTAATTGAAAAAAGCAACCCACGGTTATATTTATCAACATCTTACGTAAACGCCAAAGTAGAATAGAAGCAAACACAAATTACTGATCTGCCATAGATTAGATGTATTAGTGTGAGGGGTTGTGTTGCTGCATATAACTAGCCAATACATCTACATGGAGGCTTTAAAGTTTGGATACTGTTTGATAGAGGAGTTGGTTCATGAAAAGTTGGTTGTTTTTGAGTTGAACTTAAAAAAAATGTTAGCTTCCTTCCTTTTTTTCATGCAATTAGTATAAGGTTCTAAAATAGCATCAAAAGAAAATAATGAAACACTTAAGAGTTCCAGTTTGTATTAGGCTACTAAAAAGAGTTTCTAGATGTACACATGTAGTCAGGCTGGTGTGGGGCAGTTCTATGAGATTTATTGTGTTTCCCACACAATAAATCGTGGCTGAACATCATGTAGCTTTAAAAATAAATTGTCTTTGTTTAAAACTTGCAACAGATGCAATGAAAAAAAATCTGGCAACTATACACAGTATATACAATGTATGTATGTATGTGTATATATATATATATATATATATATATATATATATATATATATATATATATATATATATATATATACACATACATACATACATACATTGTATATACTGTGTATAGTTGCCAGATTTTTTTTCATTGCATCTGTATATATTTCATTGCATATATATATATATGTATAGAAGAAAGAGGAGAGAGCGCACGCCCCATAGTGTAAAACTGTAAATTTATTGAGGGGAAGGGGAAGAGGGGGGGTAAAAAATGCACTCACAAAGGTACAAAGTAAAAAAGCATTTCGTGATAATAATCACCACCATCCGGTAGCTGCGCTTCGTCCTTGGGGAACCCCCGATCACGAACGGGATAAGCCACAGTCCCAACAGATGTCCAGGGCAGGTGGATAATGCTGTAATACTTTCCAAAGATCGTGAAGTATAGCTCCTTGCTGACAAGCCTCTATGGTGTCGGTGCTTGGATCGGTTCACTCCTGCGCTCTGTGATGACGTAGTGTCAATGCGTCCTACGTGATGACGCTCCCTGACGTGTTTCGTCACTCACGGGTGACTACCCTTTGAGAAAGTCACCCGTGAGTGCCGAAATGCGTCAGGGAGCATCATCACGTAGGGCTCATTGACACTACGTCATCACGGAGCGCAGGAGTGAACCGATCCAAGCACCGACACCATAGAGGCTTGTTAGCAAGGAGCTATACTTCACGATCTTTGGAAAGTATTACAGCATTATCCACCTGCCCTGGACATCTGTTGGGACTGTGGCTTATCCCGTTCCTGATCGGGGGTTCCCCAAGGACGAAGCGCAGCTACCGGATGGTGGTGATTATTAGCACGAAATGCTTTTTTACTCTGTACCTTTGTGAGTGCATTTTTTACCCCCCCTCTTCCCCTTCCCCTCAATAAATTTACAGTTTTACACTTGGGGCGTGCGCTCTCTCCTCTGTTCAGGAACTACACTGGCGACACACTTTATTCGAGATCGGCTAGTCCCACGAATTCGGTATACTCGGGTGTATTGAGGTTTGTGACTGTTTTCTGCCCGAGTGCATTGCGTTATTTTCCAGGCAGGGATTGAAGCATTTTATTCCCGCTGGCTGCAATACTGCACAGTATATATATATATACTGCATTACAATTCATGAATTTATGCCATCTGGTAGACACGCGAAGCATTGCAGCCTATTAAATCCTAATCATTATCATTTAACAGATCAGCCGCCCGTCAGCCAGGCATGAACCATGGCTGGGAAGGCAAACGGAACGGGGCTTGTCTGAGGTGAGGAGCGGCGCATTCCAGGTATCTGCCAGGTACATACTGGGTTTTTGCTCGAATAAAGTGTGTCGCAGCAGTAGTTATTCACATCTGGCTTTTATTCCTAGATCCGACATTTATACACACACACACACACACACACACACACACACACACACACACACACACACACACACACACACGTAACAAGGACTAATTGTAGTATAATGTAATACAATAAATACATTTATGTCAAAAACGAATGTTGTTCTGACTAGGAATTTATTAAATGTATTTTATTTATATATTTTATTTTAAAGCGGGGTTGGGGGCGGGACTAGGGTTGGAGGCGGGACTAGGGGCGGGGTTGGGGACGGGACTAGGTGGCGAGTAGATTTTGTGGTTGGGCGAGTAGATTTTTGGGTGATTTGTTGAACACTGTATATATATATATGCCACCTAGTGCCGTCCCAAACCCCGCCCCTAGTCCCGCCTCCAACCCTAGTCCCGCCCCCAACCCCGCTTTAAAATAAAATATATAAATAAAATACATTTAATAAATTCCTAGTCAGAACAACATTCGTTTTTGACATAAATGTATTTATTGTATTACATTATACTACAATTAGTCCTTATTACGTGTGTGTGTGTGTGTGTGTGTGTGTGTGTGTGTGTGTGTGTGTGTGTGTGTGTGTGTGTGTGTGTGTGTGTGTGTGTGTATAAATGTCGGATCTAGGAATAAAAGCCAGATGTGAATAACTACTGCTGCGACACACTTTATTCGAGCAAAAACCCAGTATGTACCTGGCAGATACCTGGAATGCGCCGCTCCTCACCTCAGACAAGCCCCGTTCCGTTTGCCTTCCCAGCCATGGTTCATGCCTGGCTGACGGGCGGCTGATCTGTTAAATGATAATGATTAGGATTTAATAGGCTGCAATGCTTCGCGTGTCTACCAGATGGCATAAATTCATGTATTGTAATGCAGTATATATATATATACTGTGCAGTATTGCAGCCAGCGGGAATAAAATGCTTCAATCCCTGCCTGGAAAATAACGCAATGCACTCGGGCAGAAAACAGTCACAAACCTCAATACACCCGAGTATACCGAATTCGTGGGACTAGCCGAGCTCGAATAAAGTGTGTCGCCAGTGTAGTTCCTGAACCCCTTAACCAGTGTCTGGACGTCCCCGCTTCACAATATCTAAAGCAGCAATCCCACCTGGGATCTTTAAAACCAGAGACAGAACATAAAACACAGACAGAGCTCAATGCACATCCAGTGAAACTCATATACGGTACAGTGCCTAAATATATATGTATAAATATCTATTAAATAAAATGGTCTTTTAGTTTGACATTTTTGTCCAAAATTGTTGTAAGCCCCTGAGCCACTCCACGGCAGACCACATTCTTTAGGGGTCCCTAACACTAATAAACATTCCTAATAACCTGTGTAATACCAGGAAGAATGATTTATAATAAATCTGTCAATATTAGTTGCAAAGTTCTAAGTCTGATTGAAGCTTTTAATAACCTGTACATTACCAGGAAAAGCACTCTATATTAGATTTGTCACAACCATACTGCAAGAAAGCAAGTTCCCCTGAGAGTGGGAGATGCTATGGAGTGAGCTTTTAACCATTTAAATGTGGGAGGGGGTAAGCTTCAATTAGGTAGGAGGTTGCCACCCTCCAATCAGCTAAGACTAGCTGAACAAGAATTGCAAAACATACTGGACACCTAACAAGTTCCCATTTAACCCCCAAAATAACCACAATATATATATAAGCATATGAGTGTCACAGAGGAGTGCTACTGAGCATGGCAATATATATTTAAAACCAGAGACAGAACATAAAACACAGACAGAGCTCAGTGCACATCCCGTGAAACTCATATACGGTACATTGCCTAAATATATATGTATAAATATCTATTAAATAAAATGGTCTTTTAGTTTAACATTTTTGGCCAAAATTGTTGTAAGCCCCTGAGCCACTCCACAGAAGACCACATTCTTCAGGGGTCCCTAACACTAATATACCTAATTTAGGCACTGTACCGTATATGAGTTTCACTGGATGTGCACTGAGCTCTATCTGTGTTTTATGTTCTGTCTCTGGTTTTAAATATATATATATATATATTGCCATGCTCAGTAGCACTCCTCTGTGACACTCATATGCTTATATATATGTTGCGGTTATTTTGGGGGTTAAATAGGAGCTTGTTAGGTGTCCAGTATGTTTTTCCACCTGGGATCTTACCTGATCCGCAGTCCCTCAATGTCCAGGTACCCTCATTCCCGCAATGTTATACATTGGAGGGGATGTGTTCCCTACCTCTCTTCTGGGTTAGGGGGGGTTCCGATGTCTTCCGTGTGAAGCTTGAGTCAGATCTGGAAGAAAGCAGTATAGGTTATTTCGGTGAAGTATAGGGCAAGTAAGATATATAGGGTAAATAAAAGATCCAGAGTGTGGTGGAGAGAGAGTGGGGGAGAGAGAGAGAGAGTGTGGGGGATAGAGAGAGAGAGTGTAGGGGGAGAGAGAGAGAGAGTGTGGGGGGAGAGAGAGAGAGTGTGGGGGGGGGGGGAGAGAGAGAGAGTGTGGGGGAGAGATAGAAAGAGTGTGGGGGAGAGAGAGAGAGAATGTGGGGGAGAGAGAGTGTGGGGGAGAGAGAGAGAGTGTGGGGGAGAGAGAGAGTGTGGGGAGGGAGAGGGAGTGTGGGGGGGAGAGGTGTGGGGGAGAGAGAGTGTGAGGGAGAGAGAGTGTGGGGGAGAGAGAGAGTGGGGGAGAGAGAGAGAGTGTGGGGGAGAGAGAGAGAGTGTGGGGGAGAGAGAGAGAGTGTGGGGGAGAGAGAGAGTGTGTGGGGGAGAGAGAGGGAGTGTGGCAGAGAGAGGTGTGGGGGAGAGAGAGTGTGAGGGAGAGAGAGTGTGGGGGAGAGAGAGAGAGAGAGTGTAGGGGAGAGAGAGAGAGTGTGGGGGAGAGAGAGTGTGGGGGAGAGAGAGAGAGTGTGGGAGAGAGAGAGAGAGTGTGGGGGCAAGAGAGAGTGTGTGGGTGAGAGAGAGAGAGTGTGTGGGCGAGAGAGAGTGTGTGGGGGTGACACACAGAGGGTGGGTGATACACAGAGTGGGCGGGGGGTGACTTACTTGGGGGGTTGACTGACTTGGGGGGGTGACTGATGGGGGGGTGACTGACTGGGGGGGTGACTGAATGAGGGGGTGACTGACTGGGGGGGGGTGACTGACTGGGGGGGTGACTGACTGGGGGTGGGGTGACTGACTGGGGGGTTGACTGACTGGGGGGGGGTGACTGACTAGGGGGGGTGACTGACTGGGGGGGTGACTGACTGGGGGGGAGAGGTTACTGATTGGGGGGGAGAGGTTACTGATTGGGGGGGAGAGGTTACTGATTGGGGGGGAGAGGTTACTGATTGGGGGGGGGGAGTTTACTGATTTGGGGGGGAGCTCTGGTGTCACACACATACACATACTCCCATACACACATACACATTCATTCACACACACACACATTCTCCCCCCCCCCACACACACACACACATTCTCCCACACACACACACATTCACATTCTCCGACACACACACACACACACACACACACACACACACACACACACACACACACACACACACACACACACACACACACACACACACACACACACACACACACACACACACACACACACACTCTCCCACACACACACACATACACATTCTCCCACACACACACACATACACATTCTCCCAGCACCACGCTCCCCCACCCACCCGCGCCCATCTCCCGCTCGTGGGGGGGGCAGGCCGACATCCCTCCCCCCAATCAGCAGAGGGGGGGTGGGAGGCACGTGGTGAGGTATCCCCAAGCGAGCGCCCCAGGGGACAGTCAGCCCCGCCGTGGCCGCCACTGCCCTGCTCCCCTCGTCGGCATGTCGTCACAGTGCACGGCCAAGCAGCTTTGCAGGCTGCTTCTTCCCCCCAGCCCGCGGTGGCATGAAGCTCGTGGGTGGGGGGGGGCAGGCCGACACCCCCCCCACCTCATGCGGCGGCTGCGCCGTCATGAAGCTAGCTGGCGCATGGGAGGCATGTGGTGAGGGGTGAGGGCTGAGGTCCCCCCCCCCCGCACGCCAACCGGGCTGCAGCAGTGGGGACCTCCCGCCCCAGGCAGCAATCGGTCGATCGAGGGGAAGGGGACAGGAGCAGGGGAAGGGGACAGGAGCAGGGGACAGGAGGACGGGAAGGGGACAGGAACAGGGGACAGGAACAGGGGAAGGGGACAGTAGCAGGGGACAGGAGCAGGGGACAGGAGAGCTGCCGCGGTGGGGAGTAGAGAGCAATGTGGGGACCAGGGGGATCACAGGGAAGGAGCAGAGGGGCCGCAGCATGGCGAGGACTTACCCTCCAACATATGTCCAGGCAGAAAGAATGGCCGCTCGTTGGGGGCGGGCTCATATAGAGCCTGGCTGCGCACCCACAAAGCCTTGGAGCGCACGCCAATCAGCTGTCAGGTAGGGGGAGTTTTTTTTTTTTTTTCAGCGCGAGAAGGGAAAATTTCAGCGCGAGCAGGAGAAATTAAAACATAAACGTGTGCTGCTTGGGCAAATATTTACTCGCCCGGGGGTTAAATCCACACGCCCCGGGAGTGTAATGTATAGGATTGTCAAACACTGTATATATATATATATATATATATATATATATATACAAATGAATATCAAGTGTGCAGAAACATACTGTAGGGATTAAAAATTCCTAAACAATACAGCCACAATGTTAGTTTTCACACAATAACCCAGATATCAATGATACAGATAGCATCCAATGCAATTAGAAATTGTGTAGTTTTACAGGAATCCTATTAGGAGTGGGTTAAGTAAATATTAATGTCTGATTAAATGGATCTTTGAACCTCTACCAAATTTAAACCAACAATATTTACCCTATAAAGGGCACTAGTATTGTAACAGAAACAAATGTGTATCATACAGTGTTGCTAATGAAGTCAGGAGTAAATCGGATGGAAATAAAGATATTATGACAATGTCTCTGTGCCAGCTGATTGAGGAGTCCAGTAGGTGCAAGCTTGAGGAGTGTTAGTGTCTTATAATTGGAACCAGATCTTATCAGTACCTTTACTGTGTACTGCTCCAAAGTTACAATGGGTGATGGGACCTTTACGCTGCAAGGATTTTCCTTTGGATATAATGTGCCTGATGATTCTGGCACTACAGCGCCCCAGCCTTCCGCTGAGTCCTCCTCCAACCACACACCCGCAGCAACAAACCTCCATCTGACTCTTTGAGGAACCTCCGTGTCAGATATTTACTCGATTTGTCCGGATCTTTCTCTGCGTCTCTCTGGCTCCACTCTGCTGCACCTCTATCCACTCATCCGGGTCGTCCTCCGACTAGTACACCGCTTGTCTTGATTTATACTGTAGCTGCTCACCGTGTTCCACCGCGCCTCCCGCTTTCACTTGTAACTTCTGTCAGCTCTCCTGGATCGTCCTCCGATCGGTGCACACAAGCAAATGCGCAGGAACTCCACGTGTGCAGTGTCTCTCTCAGGAATCAGCAGAGGATTTTCCACTTCACCAAATCTAGAGCCTCGGTGCTCATTCAAAAAGGGGCTCAGATTTTTTAATAAGTAATGAGCACACAACAGCTTCTTTAAAAAAAAACTGTATTGCTGTATATGAGCATACAGATAAAGAGATTTCGATAGTGGGTGACTATCAACCCTACGCGTTTCGTCTAATTAAAGACTTCATCAGGGGTGTAAATTTGTTAAATTAACATTTTATATTTATACCAGTGTCTATGCTACAATTGGTTGATTGAATCACCCAACCTCCATTACTGGTTGGTGAATTTCAACCAATAAAAGTGCTTATAGCATAGTCATTAGGGAAATCTCCCTATGGAATAGGATTCCTGCCGAAGCTATTTAGATAGAGAAATGCGTTGAATCTAGGAGGAGACGGAGCCACATCGGGATTGAGCCTCGTGGAGTGCACTTGTTGCTTCTAGCGGCCGCATTAAGAAGCAGCACCCGCTTGGCATTTGTGTTCATCGGCGTGGACCTGATTTACTGAGAGAGAAGTTGTGAGAACGTTCTCGCTCCGATTTGACTATTTCATGCTTGTTTTTGCACAAAGTTACAACCATACAGCTCTTTCAATCCCAAAAGGATATCGGGTATATCTTGGACTTGTGTTCCTGCACACCTATCTATTGTGTGTGATATGCTTTGCCAACTCACACTTATGTGAGTATAACTTTTGGAGATTTCTGAAGCCAACATCCATTTTTTTGCATATAGTGTTTCACTATATTCTGTCTTACCTTTTCACATATGGTACATCCCGCTCCCTCATTCTGCTTGTCCAAAGAATGATAAATTTCAAACTAATAGAAACTGGGCCAGGAAAATAAGTATCAATCGCAACATTAAGGAGCCCTGGTGGGACATTTATTATTTGACAAGAAAAGCCCCCAAATCGATATCCACATTGTGTTCTAAGGGCACCAAAGTTTTTAATCTGTTAATCCGATTTGGTTTCTAACTTTGAGATTTGGTTAATTACATCACCACCCCTCCAGTTATGTTGCAACATATCTATACCAATACATTTGTTACCTAGTGGATTCTGACCATGACACTCCTTAAAGTGTCTTGATAAATTATGTTGCTTGAATCCCTTTTGGATATTAACAATATGCTCTGCAAATCTTAGCTTTAGCTCTCTTGTTGTCCGGCCTATGTACTGTTTATTGCACAGACATTGTATGAGATATACTGTATTCACAGAGTCACAATTAATGAACTTATCTACGACAAATTACTTTTGTGTTTGAGTGGAAGAGAATCCCCTTACTTGTTTAGCCTCTTGTAGATTCAGTTTACACATTTTACAGCTGAGGCACTTAAAGAATCCTTTTACATTAAGAAATTAATTTGATTTATTCTCTGTATTAGATTTTAAACAACTGGGTGCAATATTTTTTTTTAGTGTGTTTGCTTTTGTGAATAACACTCTTGGAGTGGATGGGAGATGTGATTGCAGAATATGATCCCTGAGAACAAGGTGCCAATGCCTATTTAGGATATGCTTATTTTTTACTGATAAAGGGTTGTACTGTGTTATGAATGGTACATCCACAGTACTTTTACCATGTGGAAGAGTTTAATCTCTTTCTTTTTTATCCCCTTTTAGCAAATCCTTTCTATTCAGTTTCATAGTTTTCGAATAGGCATCTTCTAAGATGCATGTGTTATAAGATTTTGATTTGAAGGTATCAATTATAACATAGGCTTGTTGTTCAAACACATGTTCTTCTGAACAATTGCGTTTAACACGCCTCAGTTCTCCGAACAGTATGCTGTCCAACCATTTTTTGTAATGGTTGCTTTCTGCTTCAATGTAATTTAAACAGTTAACAGATTTGTGATATGTTTTGGTACAAATGTAACCGTCTTTGATTATAAATTAGTAAATCCAGAAACTCTAATTCAAGATTATTGTTGTTGCTTGTGAATTTAAGATTGAAGGGATTTACATTGATGCGTTCTAAAAATAAACTCAGTGTGGTGATCCCCACACCAAATAATAATTACGTCATCAAGATAGCGTTTATAGAGCACCAGATTTGCACCAAACTCGTTGTTTGCCCATATTTTCTGTTCTTCCCAAAATCCCATCAGCAAATTTGCATAGCTCGGTGCAAATCTGGTCCCATAGCCCGTAACTTGTAAATAAATATTATCGTGAAACCAGAAAAAATTATGAGTGAAGTGAATACTCTTAATCAAAAAATCTATAAGTGCAGTTGAAACTGTTTTATCTAATTCAAGGAAGTGTTGTGCTGCCTTACATCCCTGTTCGTGATTAATAACAGTGTATAAGGAAGTGACGTCACATGTAACTAATATGTGACTATCTTACCAAGTGATGTTTTCTAATAAGTTAAGTATATGTGTAGTGTCATTTGAATGTGAATATCTGATTAATCTGGACCAAGTTTTTGTATCTAAAAGTTGAATCCCTGACTTAACTGTTCCGACCAGTTAATAAGTTCTAGTTTGTTAAAGTTAACACCATTATCTGTTGGCTTAAACAAAAACAAAACATATACTGTATATATACATATACATATATATATATATATATATATATATATATATATATATATATATATATATATATATATATATATATATATATATATATATACAAACAAATTGGAGTAGCGCCTTAGGAAGCTTGATAAGGATAAATCAGCTGTGTAAATCAGATAGAGTTAACAAGGCCATTGACCAAAGAATCCCCAAAAGGGCAAATTTATGATAAAAACAACTGGAATCTATAGCAAAAATAAAAAACATGAAACATAAAAAATAAAATAAAAACCAGATGTCAGTTGAAAATCCAAAAAATGTACTTAGTCCACTGGAGTTTTGCTGCCCGAATATAAGGATCACCAAATCCCAAGGATATCTGCAGAAAACAAGAAGAAAAAACAGGCGCACTCCTAGTGTGATAAAGTATAAAACAGTATTTATGGGATTGTAAAATATAAAAAGCGCACTCACAAACAGAGTAAAAATAATAGCATTTATGAGATATACTCAATCGCCTTGAAGCTGTGAAGGGAATGTATCAGCCTGTCCCGTTGGTGCCACCTCTGGTGTATCCGTTGTATATGGTTCAGCAAGGTGCACTTTAGCCACCGCAGCCAGATGATGTAATAATCAGCAACACGGTCAGAGACTCCCTCCAGCTACACCTCCCACAGTTCTCACTGCTCACCAGCAGGCAACCACAAAACCGGAAGCAACAGTAGTCCCAAGCAAAATAGCAACAGCTCCAAGGTACTCTCTCCGTTCGTGCAGTAATGTCAGCCACAAACTCGCCTCTTTGGGAAACGCCCTACGTGTTTCGTCACTAAGGACTTCGTCAGGGGAAGAATTCATTGGTCAAAATGGGTGTCCTTTATATCATCTTTACTGTTGTGATTGGCCAGTACGGATGGTGGGCGGGTACTTCCAATTTCACAAATTTAACCCTGTTTCATTGCTGGACAACATTATACATGACATTCATAAAGCACTAGAGCCTATTTGTAAGCAGTTTAAACATATTCCTACTAACAAATGAAAACGAATAGCTAGATGAATGAACAACATACAAATAATAAATCTTTAAAGGATAGAGATGAAATATTGGATACCTCCAAAAATAAACTTTATATAGAAGTAAAAGAATAACACATATAATAACACCTGGTATTCCCAGGCGGTCTCCCATCCAAGTACTAACCAGGGCCTGATTAGTACTTGGATGGGAGACCGCCTGGAAATACCAGGTGCTGTAAGCTAAAAATGTTATTTTATCCCCTATATTATGCATTTTATTGTTATTCCTTCCTTTCCATATTTCTCTTTCCCCTCCCCTTTTTCCTTCACCCCCTCCCTTCACCCCCTTCCCCTTTTTCCATTCCTTGTTCCATTTCCCACCTCCCTTCCCCCCTCTTTTCTCCCCATTTTTTCATTTTACTTTCCCCTCCCCCCCCCCTTTTTTTTTATTCACAGGTCATAAATTTCTCTTATGATTTTTATTATGCTTGTGTGTTGCTCCAATGAGATTTTTCTGTGCTTATTTAATGTGTTATTCTTTTACTTCTATATATAGTTTATTTTTGGATATATCCAATATTTCATCTCTGTCCTTTAAAGATTTATTATTTGTATGTTGTTCATTCATCTAGCTATTCGTTTTCATTTGTTTGTAGGAATATGTTTAAACTGCTTACAAATAGGCTCTAGTGCTTTATGAATGTCATGTATAATGTTGTGCAGCAATGAAACAGGGTTAAATTTGTGAAATTGGAAGTACCCGCCCACCATCCGTACTGGCCAATCACAACAGTAAAGGTGATCTAAAGGACACCCCTTTTGACCAATTAATTCTACTCCTGACGAAGTCCTTAGTGACGAAACGCGTAGGGCGTTTCCCAAAGAGGCGAGTTTGTGGCTGACATTACTGCACGAACGGAGAGAGTACCTTGGAGCTGTTGCTATTTTGCTTGGGACTAATGTCGCTTCCGGTTTTGTGGTTGCCTGCTGGTGAGCAGTGAGAACTGTGGGAGGTGTAGCTGAAGGGAGTCTCTGACCGGGTTGCTGATTATTATATCATCTGGCTGATGTGGCTCCAGTGCACCTTGCTGAACCAACGGATACACCAGAGGTGGCACCAACGGGACAGGCTGATACATTCCCTTCACAGCTTCAAGGCGATTGAGTATATCTCATAAATGCTATTATTTTTACTCTGTTTGTGAGTGCGCTTTTTATATTTTACAATCCCATAAATACTGTTTTATACTTTATCACACTAGGAGTGCGCCTGTTTTTTCTTCTTGTTTTCTGCATATATATATATATATATATACAAAATACACAAAAAGAAAGTGCCCAATCCTAGTGCAATATGTCCAAAAAAATATACACATTTATTATCCCTAAAAAATCCAACAAAATGCTAACTCACAAACAACAAAGTAAAAACAGCATTTTATGAGGTATACTCATGCACCAGACGAGGATTCAGCTACTCAGCTCACTCTGTGTCTTCACCGCATGGGATCGCAGTACTCCTCTGGGTCTCCGTCCAGCAGGAACTCGGGAAGCGACACTGTGGTTCAATTGTCCTCCGGAAACAAAACTAGCATGTATCTAGTTTTGGGCAGAACTGTGTACTGCGTGTGAGCTGGAAATTGCTGCCTGTGGCGTCTTACGAGTCCAGGATGCAAAGGTGAGTTCCCACATTAGCAACGCGACATACACCCTACGCGTTTCTTCACATTACGTGATTTCATCTGGGGATGGATCTGAGATGTAATATCATTAGTATATATAATTAAAACAATCCAATCAGAAAGAATCTAGCTAATTAGCTCGATTAGTAACAGTTGGAGATAGCTTGTATTAAATTGACCCTTTGTATACCACAAAGAACTAGTACTGATTAGATATACAACAATGCTATATAACAGCAAAAATAAGAACGTATCTAATTCAAGCATAGCAAGTTGATAAAACCTAACATTATGTAACCAAACAGTAAATAAGTGTGGAAAATGTATAACAATAACTCCATTTTAAAAAAATGTATAATATCTCTCTCTCTCATGTGTGTGAGTGTATCTATATATTATTAATTAAATACCATTAAGATACTCGTGGTTTAGTGATGTGATGGTGCTCAGAAGTGCTAGGTCCGTGTATATGTAGTGGAAGAGAGCATAAACTGGGTGATAATAATTAAATGATAACAGTACTAAACCTTTAGGGGGGCACTAAGGTTACCCTGAAGGTTTGGGTAGGTTGCCCAAGGACACCCTCCCCTTCCTCATTGGGTTGGCCCTAGGTAATGTACTCACAATACTCAAATCTCCCAGAGCCTCCCTTCCAGAGCATGCAGCTGTAGCAGGATGAAGAGTCCAAAAGCAAAAGTGTGCAGCGCACAGCAATGAGTAGAAAAAGCAGGTCTGGAAAACGAATCCTTTATTGACAAGCCATAAAATAGAGGGCAGCTACCCTTCAAGTGCACTAGCACGAAACGCGTAGAAGGGTAGCTGCCCTCTATTTTATGGCTTGTCAATAAAAGATTTGTTTGCCAGACCTGCTCTTTCTACTCATTGCTGTGCGCTGCACACTTTTGCTTTTGGACCATTAAGATACTCAACTGCTAAATAAAGTGCTTTATAATACTAAAGTGAAAAAGAGTATATAAAAATACTCTCTTATATATATATATATATATATATATATATATATATATATATATATATATATATATTTGTGTGTGTGTGTGTGTATATATATATATATGTATGTATATGTATATGTATATGTATATATATATATATATATATATATATATATATATATATATATAGATATAGATATATAGTGACAGAAACCAGGGGATGGTAATAAATTCCATATATAGGGCTCCCAGGATACTGAACAGTTTCTATCCTGTTTGGCCTGGGAGTGCAGCCTTATAATACATGCACTCCATCCCACAGTTTGGCAAGCGCTGGAACTGAGGGATGAGAGATCCAGACCAGAGTTTGTCTGCTGCCTAATTTCTGTCACCTGTCATCCTAATTAGAAATCAGGTATGTAAGACTGATTTCCTGTTTCCTCTCCCCTCTCCCCAAGAGCCTGGAGACAGGAAGGCTGCTGGAAGCAGAGAGGGGAAAAGCCTCTCCCCAAACAGGTTAAATGTTTCTGTTCCTTTTTGTCTAAAACTGAAAAGTACCTTGCTTTGTTGTTGGAAGTGGAAAAGCCACTTCCACCCTGAGTTAGGGAAAATCTAAGTTAAGTTATCTCTCAGGTGAGCAGCTTTTTGTTTTGATGTGTTTCTGTTGTATGCACTGTGGCAGTCTCAGTGCCTGGGACCGAATAAACCAAGCATAGCCTGTTTAAAGGAACAGTACGTGACGCCTCATCATTTAACCTACCCTAAAAGACCTTGTTCTAACAGTCCCGGACAAACGGCGGAGGCCCCGGAGTAAGCTGTTTGTCACCTATGGTGGAGAATGCGGGCAGAACACTAAAAGGTCTGCGGGTTAAAGAACTTTGAAAAAAAAAAAAAAGGGGTGGGGGTGTTTCTCTCCAAACAAGATGGAAGACGTGGTGAGTGCGCTGGTACGCAATGTCGCTGTCCAGAAAGACGTGAATGAAACCCAGCAACAGCTGTTCATAGCCCAGCAAAAGACTAATGCAAACCAGCAAGAGACTAATGCAAACCAGCAACAGACGAATGCAGCCCTGCAAGAGGCGAATGCAAACCAGCAACAGACGAATGCAGCCCTGCAAGAGGCGAATGCAACCCAGCACCAGCTGTTAATAGCCCAGCAAGAGGCGACTGCAAGCTCTGCAAATCGCGAATGCAAACCAGCAAGAGACAAACCGCTTGCTGAGAGAGGAGCAACAACGGTTCGCCCAGGGCTTACAGCAGGAACTCGAGATCCTGAGGGGGACTATCAGTAACCTTCCACTGGCAGAGGCAGCCCCAGTCCTGAAAATGACCAGGGCAAGCCACTACCTCCAGAAGATGGGGCCCTCGGATGATGTGGAAACCTATCTTCTTACGTTTGAACGCACGGCACAGAGAGAGGGATGGCCAGAAACTGAGTGGGCCAGTCTAATCGCACCCTTCCTAAGCGGCGAATCCCAGAAGGCTTACTTTGATCTAGAGCCAGCCGAAGCTAACGTCTATGCAAAATTGAAGTTCGTGATCCTCGCTCGCCTCGGCGTAAACACGGCTGTTCGTGCCCAAAGATTCCACGCATGGTCCTTCACGTCGGATAAAGCCACCCGAAGCCAGATGTATGACCTCATCCATCTCGCTCGGAAGTGGCTACAACCCGAGATCAACTCAGCAAGCCACATCGTGGAACGGTTGGTCATGGACCAGTTCTTGAGGAAACTTCCCTCTGCCCTACGCCGTTGGGTCAGTCAGAGTGACCCCCACAATGCAGATGAGCTGGTGGCCCTCGTAGAAAGGTACAATGCAGCAGAAGAGCACCCGCAACCCATAGTCGTGGAGCAACCCCACTACCCAAGGTTCCAGGACTCTTCCAGAGACGGTAAAAGGGTACCAGGGTTAAGGGGGGCTGAAGAGCGACGACCGCCTTCACACAGCACCAGTAACAATGGCTCGCACACTAAGGGCAACAGCCAACATGGCGAGCCGAAAAAAGGCTCTAAGTGGGAAATAGACTATGTACCTAAATGTGTAAATTGTTATGAGAGGGGCCACACCGCGAAAGTCTGCCCACTAAATGCTGAACCCATGCAATGCAACAGCGTTGAACCTTATTCGCTGTGGTCCCAATGTATGGGCCCTAGCCCAGAGGACCCCTTGAATAACCATCTGTGGGCATTTGTAAAGGTTAATGGTAAGAGGGTTCGGGCACTTCTTGACTCTGGGAGCATGGTCACACTAGTGTCCGAATACCTGTTGCCCATTAAGAAGAAACAGGTAAACAGTTCACAAAGAGTGGCAATTTGTTGTATACATGGGGACAATCACGAATATTCCACTGTTGATGGTTTTTTGAAACAGAGTTTGGTTCTTTAGATTTCAAAGTGGGTATAGTACCCAAACTGGCACATGATGTGTTAATAGGGACCGACTTTCCCCATTTTCTAAAAATGTGGTCCTCCTCTCAGAATAGCGCCCAGAGTTCGATAGCGGACCATAACGAAGTAACAGAAGAAACAAATCCTTTCCCTTTTTCAGAAATAGAGGTTGACGAGTGCCCAAATAAGAAGGGGAAAAAGGAGAAGTGCTGTAAAATTCCCTTCCCCATGGCTACCTTCTTAGGGAATACCCCAAATCAAGATGTTGAACAGGCACTTACCACCCCAGAACAGGATAAGACCCTCGCTGACCTAGAGGTCAGTCCTGGGAGTTTTAAGAAGGCCCAGTGGGAAGACCCCAAATTAGCAGTAGCAAGGGGGAATAGTACTCCTGGCCAACCAGATAGGTCACTTGCCTACCCCTACTTCGAGGTAGAGAATGACCTAGTATATCGGGTTGATAAAAGGAAATCAGTTACAACTAAACAATTGTTGGTACCACGGACATTCCGTAATGTAGTATTACACCTCGCACATAGTCACCCATTGGGGGGACACCTAGGGGTGGAAAAGACAAAAAAAAAGGTTCTCCGAAGCTTCTATTGGCCTGGGGTTCTGGCAGAAATTACAAATGATTGCTCCTCATGCCCAGAATGTCAGATCACCGCCCCGTTCAAAGCGTACCGTAGCCCATTGGTACCCCTTCCCATAATAGAGGTGCCATTTGACCGGATTGCTATGGATCTAGTAGGACCCCTAATAAAGTCCGCTAGGGGACATCAGCATAAATTGGTAATATTAGATTATGCCACCCGATATCCGGAGGCAGTTCCCCTACGTAGCACCTCTGCTAAAAACATAGCAAAATAGTTAATAGTTCTGTTTTCCCGGGTGGAATTCCTAAAGAGATCTTATCTGACCAAGGAACACCATTTATGTCCCAAGTAACAAAAGAGTTATGTAAACTCCTAAAAATCAAGCATCTCAGAACCTCAGTCTATCATCCACAAACAGATGGTTTAGTGGAACGGTTCAATAAAACCTTAAAGAGCATGTTACGCCGGGCGGTCGATAAGGATGGGAAAAACTGGGATTGTTTGTTACCATACCTGTTATTTGCCATTAGGGAAGTTCCCCAATCATCCACAGGCTTCTCCCCGTTTGAACTATTGTATGGCCGACACCCAAGGGGCTTACTGGATATAGCCAAAGAGACTTGGGAACATGAGGTTACCCCTTATAGAAGTGTAATAGAGCATGTTGCCCAGATGCAGGACCGCATAGCTGCAGTCATACCTATAGTGAGGGAACACATGGAAAAAGCTCAAGAAGCACAGAGGAATACGTATAATAAGGGTGCTAGGGTCAGAATTTTTTTTCCAGGCGATAGGGTGCTAGTTCTGGTTCCCACCGTAGAGAGTAAAGTCCTTGCTAAGTGGCATGGGCCATATGAGGTCTTGGAAAGAGTGGGAGAAGTAAATTATAAGGTGAGACAGCCAGGTAGGAGGAAACCTGAGCAAATTTACCATATAAACCTACTTAAGCCCTGGAAAGATAGAGAGGTCTTGTTAACCCTAGTACCCCCAGGTCAGTCAGAGAATCGAGAAACTGACCCAGAGGTTAGCATAGCTGAAAACCTGTCCGTTCATCAGAAATGAGAGGTTCAGAATTTAGTGAGAAGAAACAAAGAAGTCTTCTCTACACAGCCAGGTAGAACTAGCGTAATTGAACATGACCTAGTCTCTGAACCGGGGTCCGAGTTAACCTTAAACCGTACCGAATCCCAGAGGCCAAAAGAGAGGCTATAAGTTTAGAGGTTAAAAAAATGCTAAAACTAGGCGCAATTGAGGAATCCCAAAGTGGGTGGAACAGCCCTATAGTCTTAGTCCCAAAGCCAGATGGTACAACATGGTTTTGTAACTCAACATGGCTAAAACAGAACTCCTCATACTTCCTCCCAAACCTGGCCCTACTACCTCCTTCCACATTACTGTTGGAACTACAATCATTCACCCAGTAGCCCAAGCACGCTGCCTAGGGGTCACACTCGACTCCTCTCTCACATTTACCCCTCACATTCAAAACATTTCTAAAACTTGTCGCTTTTCCCTCCGCAATATAACTAAGATACGCCCTTTCCTTTGTTGTTCGACTGCTAAAACTCTGACTGAGGCCCTCATTCTCTCCCGTCTTGATTACTGTAACCTCCTGCTGTCTGGCCTTCCTGCCTCTCACCTGTCTCCCCTACAATCTATCCTAAATGCTGCTGCCAGAATCACTCTACTCTTTCCTAGATCTGTCTCAGCATCTCCCCTCCTGAAATCCCTCTCCTGGCTTCCGATCAAATCCCGCATCTCACACTCCATTCTTCTCCTCACTTTTAAAGCTTTACATTCTTCTGCCCCTCCTTACATCTCATCCCTAATTTCTCGCTATGCACCATCCAGACTCTTGCGTTCTTCTCAAGGATGTCTTCTTTCTACCCCCTTTGTATCTAAAGCCCTCTCCCGCCTTAAACCGTTTTCACTGACTGCCCCACACCTCTGGAATGCCCTTCCCCTCAGTACCCGACTAGCACCCTCTCTATCCACCTTTAAGACCCACCTTAAGACACACTTGCTTAAAGAAGCATATGAATAGCACTGTGGATATTCTGAACACAGGATACATAAAGATTGGCCCCCTGCAGACGCACTTACCAGAACTCCCTCCTACTGTCTCTGTACGTTCTACCTACCTACCAATTAGACTGTAAGCTCCTCGGGGCAGAGACTCCTCTTCCGAAATGTTACTTTTATGTCTAAAGCACTTATTCCCATGATCTGTTATTTATATTATCTGTTATTTATTTGATTACCACATGTATTACTACTGTGAAGCGCTATGTACACTAATGGCGCTATATAAATAAAGACATACAATACAATACAATACAATACTACCGGAAACTAAACGCGGTGTCAAAATTTGATACTTATCCTATGCCCAGGGTAGATGAACTTGTAGAGAGACTGGGCAAAGCCCGATATCTCACAACCCTAGACCTAACAAAAGGGTACTGGCAGGTTCCCCTCACAGAAAGGGCAAAAGAGAAGACAGCCTTCTCAACCCCAGACGGCCTCTTTCAGTATAAGGTGCTGCCTTTTGGCTTACATGGAGCTCCCGCCACATTCCAAAGAATGATGGATAAAATTTTAAAACCACATGCTCGGTATGCTGCCGCCTACCTGGATAATGTGGTAATCCATAGTGAAGATTGGCAATCCCACCTTCCAAAGGTCTAAGCTGTGCTCGACGCAGTTCGGTCTGCTGGACAAACTGCTAACCCCGCTAAATGCACTATTGTCTGGAGGAGGCCAAGTATCTGGGGTATTCTATTGGCAGAGGTTTACTCAAACCCCAAACACTCAAAGTAGAGGTGATACAAAATTGGCAAAGGCCAGTTACAAAAAAACAAGTAAGGACCTTTTTGGGGTTAATTGGGTACTATAGAAGGTTTATTCCCAATTTTGCAACTAAGGCAACCCCACTAACCGACCTCACAAAATCAAGAGGACCGCTTATGGTAAAGTGGTCCCCTGAAACCGAACAGGCCTTTAGAAGCCTGAAAGAAGCTCTCTGTGCCCAACCAGTGTTGGTCACACCTGACTTCTCCAAAGAGTTCGTAGTCCAAACCGACGCATCTGAGGTAGGGCTGGGGGCGGTACTCTCCCAGGAGTCTCAAGGTGAGGAGCACCCATCCTTTATTTAAGTAGGAAACTAAATCCCCAGGAGAAAAATTACTCCATAGTCGAGAAAGAGTGTCTCGCAATAAAGTGGGCTGTAGAGACGCTCAAATACTACCTGTTGGGGAGAAAATTCCGGTTGGTCACAGATCATGCACCCCTTACCTGGATGTGTCAAAACAGAGAAAAGAATGCTAGAGTGACCAGGTGGTTCCTAAGCCTACAACCCTTTAAATTTTCTGTGGAACACAGGTCAGGGCACAAACATGGCAATGCTGACGGGTTGTCAAGGATACACTCCGTAATATCCATGGTCGCTCATCCCTCGAGGTCTGAGCTGGGGGGGAGGATATGTGACAGAAACCAGGGGATGGTAATAAATTCCATATATAGGGCTCCCAGGATACTGAACAGTTTCTATCCTGTTTGGCCTGGGAGTGCAGCCTTATAATACATGCACTCCATCCCACAGTTTGGCAAGCGCTGGAACTGAGGGATGAGAGATCCAGACCAGAGTTTGTCTGCTGCTTGATTTCTGTCACCTGTCATGCTAATTAGAAATCAGGTATGTAAGACTGATTTCCTGTTTCCTCTCCCCTCTCCCCAAGAGCCTGGAGACAGGAAGGCTGCTGGAAGCAGAGAGGGGAAAAGCCTCTCCCCAAACAGGTTAAATGTTTATGTTCCTTTTTGTCTAAAACTGAAAAGTACCTTGCTTTGTTGTTGGAAGTTGAAAAGCCACTTCCACCCTGAGTTAGGGAAAATCTAAGTTAAGTTATCGCTCAGGTGAGCAGCTTTTTGTTTTGATGTGTTTCTGTTGTATGCACTGTGGCAGTCTCAGTGCCTGGGACTGAATAAACCAGGCATAGCCTGTTTAAAGGAACAGTACGTGATGCCTCATCATTTAACCTACCCTAAAAGACCGTGTTCTAACAGTCCCGGACAAACGGCGGAGCCCCGGAGTAAGCTGTTTGTCACAATATATATATATATATATATATATATATATATATATATATATATATATATATATATATATATATATATATATATAAAATGAATGAGGCCTTCATCCAGCAGTGGTGGATCGACAAGGGCTGAAGATGATGAGATGATATTTATCAAATAAATGAGTTCTTCAGGATTAGGTGATACCTTTTTTATTTGGACTAACAATTTATGTCATAGGACAAGCTTTCTAGAGTTTTCCTCTCTTGAACAAGACCTGAGGAAGAGAGGAAAACTCTCGAAAGCTTGTCCTATGACATAAATTGTTAGTCCAAATAAAAAAGGTATCACATAATACTGAAGAACTCATTTATTCTGCATTTTCGCAACTGGACTAACACGGCTATTGCTATATAAATACAACTGCCCTTTATCTATTTTACCAGTATACACAACTCAATCAGTTCCAGTTTTTTCTTCTTATCAGTTAGTTATATTTACATTTTTATTAGGTTAGCCAAGATACCATGGACCACAAACTGTCCTGTCTCTACTCTCTCAACGGTATATACTCTATAAACAGTTGTTATATAATATACTGTTTAATATAATTATATGATTACTATTACCATTATTTTTTGTTAGACAGTAAACAATAGACAAATACTTACATATGAAGCAAAAACCATGGCAGATTACATGACGTTATGATTTTTTACATCAATATACGATTTTCACCACAATCAAAACCCAAAATTAAAACATGAAAAAAGTCACAATCAAACCCAAAACCAAAACATAAAGTCAAGTTCACATCTCTATTGTTTACTATGTTTTAAATATTTGATTAAAGTTTCTGGGTAGGATATTGTAGCATTATTTCAGCATGTGCCTGACCATTTCAATGGAAACATAAAACAAGAAAAATGAAGTCAATAGGTGTCATGGAAGCTGATATAGACTATGGGGCCTATTCATTCAAATCTAATATTGTCAGTGCAAAATCCCCTGAAAACAGTATGCACTTTCATTAAACTATGATAACGGACAGAAACTGAGGTTAGGTGAAAGTAGGTAGGTGAAAATAGAACTTGTGACTGAAAATGAGAGAGACACAGAGACGTATATAAGTCAAGGGGCCCTCTCCTAAATTGGTATCTCTCTTATTACACTCACTCTTCTCCAGCAAAAACCCTATGTTGTCTACATGAGGGGGATGCAAGATTTATGGGCGTGATTTTTCAGTCAGTCAATCTCCTAACTTGCAGTTTAATGAATAGCCAATGAATATAATTGTGTGAATTTGGAACATTTGCATACAACATTTCCATACTTTAGGGAATTGCATAGCCAGAATCAAATTGCATTAAAACAACGATTTGCATGGTTTGGCTATGCAATAAACGCTTAATGAATGAAGCGAGATGCAAATCTGTGCAAAAACACAATTTGTTTTCACCCAGAAATGCACTAATTGGAGTTTATTGTACAGTATACTGCAGGTCCCTAGGCATATGCGCATTACGTGACTCCTCATGTAGCTCTTTGTAATTTATAGTATAATAATAGTAAGTGGGACAGAGTTGGAGTAAGGTACAGATATTGCTTGTGATGTTGCCCAAAAAGATAACACAATTTACAGTGTATTTTTTATAACTAAGAAGAGGTGCTAATACATGATTACATGATTCAGTGACAGGGTTGCCACCAGTCTGGGTTTGACCCGTGTCTACAGGTTTGGGATACTTATCCCCCAGGCTATGGGTTTTAAGGTAGAATCTCCGGGCGAAGGACGGCAGACAAGTTGTACCTTCGGGCAAGAAAAAACTTGAAGCAGGAAAGCTGGGGAGGAGCACGCCCCAGCGGTCCAACCCAGAAGTCTTCACTCACTACTCGGGTGGTATTTTCCCCTGCATGCTCCAGTCAAAATGGCTCTGTGGCGTCACATGGCATTGTGTTGCTATGACAATGGAACATCACTGCGCAATGCAGTATTATGTTGCCATGACAACGGGACCCCATGCAGTGCTGCATTGCACAGATGCAGCCACCAGTATTAGAACACTTGTACCTAGGAAATTCTGGGAGATTCTGGGGCAGTCTCACAGTAAATGCCTTAACGTTGCCTCAACATTTCTGTGAGATTCTTAATGGCCCATCGGATTAACATAGCAGGGGACCCCCGCTGTGTTAATCCGATGGGCCGTTAAGAATCTCACAGAAATGTTGAGGCAATGTTGAGGCAATGTTGAGGC
Source organism: Ascaphus truei (assembly GCF_040206685.1). NCBI lineage: Eukaryota > Metazoa > Chordata > Amphibia > Anura > Ascaphidae > Ascaphus > Ascaphus truei. The sequence continues at coordinate 45,130,288 of NC_134492.1, read as the reverse complement.
ATTTACTGTGAGACTGCCCCAGAATCTCCCAGAATTTCCAAGGCAAGAGTTCTAATACTCGTGGCTGCATCTGTAATAACAACGTAGTGTCTCATTGCACCGTGACGTCCTGCTGTCATAGCAACGTAACGTCATTTGACGTTGCGGCGCCATATTGACGGGAGCATGCAGAAGGAGATGCAGCAGCCGGTGAAGGTAAGACAGTTAAATATATTTTTAAATATGTGAAGTTTTTATCAGAAGGTGGCAACCCTTTTCAGTGACCAAACATCTTTATAAATTAATTTTGAGTTGCAATTTAAAGTGACTGAGACCATACAATGACAATGCAGGGGTTGTTGGAGATAAAGACAAACCCTGTGCCACTTGACCACTCGCATAATTACTAGATACTTTCGAAAAATAACATTTATTTTTATTTCATATCAATAAAGTAAGTATGTACATAGCTTTATCTGACAATAAATGTAATGAAAAAATATTTACTAAAGGTTTACTCTTACATGTTTTGTGACTACACAACCTACATTGGCTGACTTTTGGGTGAAAAAAAACAAAAACATTATTTTTATTTGCACAGATGGTTTGAATGCTTTTAAAAAGTTCCTAGAAATAGAATTCAGTGATGAAAACATTGAGTTTTGGTTGGCGTGTGAGGACTACAAGGGGTGTGAGACAACTCAACAACTTGAGAAGAAATCAAAGATGCTCTATGAAAAATACATACAGAAGGAATCTGCAAGAGAGGTATGAATATATGCAGCATTTTCAGTAATTCTTTTGACTTTCAAAAGAGATGTCATTACTGAATTGACATCATAGATTAAAAATAAAAGATAAATATTTAATGTTTGAATATTATAGTATTTTTGTACAATATAGAATTCCTGTTGGAATGCTTGGCACATACAGTACAGTAGTAATCACCAATGAATCAATAGTTCCACTAGTAGAATGAGTTATAAATAACTAATGTGTACATGGTATTGATATTTTATCTTAATCTTTCCCTTCTTCAATATAATATGTGAACATAACATGGTAGCTTGGATTTAATTGGCAGAGATCCATTCTGATTGTGAAATTGATTCTAAAGAGCAAGTGTTGCTAAAGTCCGTAAGCACAGAGTACACTAATATGGTTAGATCTCTCAGTAGGGCAGTGTGCAAAAAATAAAAGGTGAAGGACAATTCTTATTTTTGCAAGATAAGTACAGGCCTTAAACGTTAACTTAATTTTTAAAACAAATTGTCTGTGCAAATTGTAACTGGGCGACTTTACACTATCCTCACCACTAAATAAGTTACTTGCATTCATTCAGGCAATTAAATTAACGGTTTAGTGAAGTAATGTATTTAATCTGTAGGATCTAGTGTAAACCCTACAATAACAATAGAATATAAGCACATGACAGAAAGTTCAAAGATTTTCTCATTTGAAATCCACACTTCATTTATCACATGCAGTATAAAATAAAAAATGCCTGGCCCTCCTTGATACAGTATGCACAGCTCCAGATGTTAATTAAGATTGAAGTTTAAGGTATGAAACACATTTCAAATATCTGTTGCATACATATTAACGTAATACAGTCTGACTACACAGAATAAATAACGCCTTAGTAGAAACACTCACTCTGGACTTTTCTTGTACAGTATGTGCTTATATTGACATAATGAAACAATAATTGAGTCATAATTCCCGAAGGAAAGAGCATTACATAACCTTAATGGTTGGCGTAGAGGAGCTGCATGTCCAATGGCCCAAGGGCCTGCATCTTCCCCCACCTTCCCAGATCTACTAATGGCATGCCTTCTACCACTTCTCCAGAAGCACACACTGCCTGCATCCCACATTGCCCTCTAAGGATGGCCATCAATACAGCTCCCGCCCGCCCGTCAGTCACAGAGCAGTGATTTCATTAATGCCTGGAATTTCCATCCATTTAGCCCATAATCAGGCATATTTCGCACTGTACTCTTATTAGTATTCCATATTTTTTCTGCTTAGCATACTGTATATAGTATAATCTAAGGATCTGCACTGTTCTTCTCACATGATAATTTCTCATGCAAAATATGATTTAGGGCTTATAGCATTTTTCTCCTTTTCTAGGTCAACCTTGATTTTGCCACCAAGGAAATCACAAGAAAGAATATCCATCATCCCACACTCTTAAGCTTTGACCAGGCCCAGTACACAATCTATAATCTTATGGAAAAGGACAGTTACCCAAGGTTCCTTAAATCTGACATCTACTCAGATTTCCTAAAAGGGAAGCAATTTCATGCTTCTTTTCCCGCTTTACGCAGAAGGTCTCGATCATTTACAACAAGTGACTTTCAAAATGTAAATTCTGACTATGGGATATGGCTATAACTGCATCTCAGCTATTTTATCATTTAAGTATGAACATACATACATGAATATGGCTGGATAATATAAATGTACAGTATTAAACAACACTAGCTTGGTAGGGGATAGGTGTTAAAAGAGAGCTGGTCAAGTTATTTTAACTCCCTCACATCTAACATCTGTCATATACTATAGTTATACAAGTTATACATTTCTATACTAACTGTGGTCACTACCAGAGTAGCAGGAGACGCAGAAATCTAAGCTAATTAAGGTTTTTTTAAAACTATTATTTTTATTCATAATAGTGTTGGCATGTAAATGGCAAAATATAATTTTCTGAAATATTGGTATCTTTGATGACTACACATCTGTGTGAATTTAAATGCATTTGATATTCACCTTTCACCGATTTATATGAGAATGTCACTAATTGCACAACTTTTTATCAAAATTGAGTGAAAATAGCAGTACGTGGTAGTATATAAAGGGCAATGTGACCTTGCACATTGACTTTTAATGCTTGCCAATTGTTTTATTTTGGAAAGCTGTAATATTTTGTAAAAGCAATGGCACATTTCTGTTGATTTATGAACTCCGGTGAATAGTTTGCTCATTTATAAACAGATAACCATATTATTTTCAGCTCCGGAAATAATAATAAATAAATAAAGCCCAGGTTCCTGAAATACTTACCGGCAAACGTACCAGCCTTAGAAAGCCACAACAAATGACTTTGCACCTTCATATTGCCTTTTGAAACCATTTTCTTTCAAAGGAAAACTGGGCAGAACCCCCGCTTCAGCTTAGTAATGAAACAGTAGAAGGATGATGGTGCTAATTGGGCAATGAATAATATATAAACTTGAGAGAGGAAGTAACCCAACTAGTAGCACCCTATCACCTAAGTGGATGATTGATGTAATCATTAAAATAAGTTTAAATGGACCAAACGATAAAATGTAGGACTTAAAAAGAAAAAAAAAAGGGGAGGGGGGTTAACCAGAAAAGTAAGGTATGTCTTGAAGATTGTCATATTACTGTAGCTAAGCGATGGGCTAATATTGCAGAATAACAGCTACTGCAGTTTAATAAATAACATTTAACGTATGTAACGTTTTTCCCCCAACCCGGTGGGAGATTTGACCATTACTGGTCGTGTGGTGCATGATACCTGCTGGTAACAGGAGGGCTGAGTCGTCCGCCGGTGGTAGTGGAGACACAGGACTAGGCCTCTGGGGATCAGACCCTACATATCGCTTTTGCAGTGCAAAGCCTCCATCTGCCGTAGTCTCCAGGAACTGAAGGTGATCTGCCACTGTAGACAATTACCTCTCCCCCAGTAAGGTCATGCACCAGGCAGGAGGTATAACAAAAGGAACGGTTTATTGTCTCTTCTGTACAGCACAGTAACAAGCAGGCTTCTGCCCGATGCAGTAACTCTCAGCTACTACTGACTGATGGTCCCTGGTCCATCACTCCAGGCCAAGGGCACCCCCAGCCTCTTCCCTGCCTCCCTAAGAGGCAGAGGTATGGTCCACACCCCTGGAGAAAAGAGGACTGGAGAAGGCCCAAATAATCAGCCTCTCCAATGTGTGACCTGCCTTCCTCAAGTAGGAAAAGGCACTGCAAAATGTGGGCGGTACCTGCCCTTAAGTACAGCCAGGATGAGGGCATCAGGTCTGACTCATGATTGGTGGTCATGCCCAGGCCTTACTCAAGTGCAGCACCAAGGAGAGGGAAAACCCCATATCAACCACTGGCAAGGCCTGCTTGTACCAGGGTTTACTGCCTGGAGGGAAGCAGACTAGTAGCCACAGATGGCATGGCTACACATCATTCACAAAATGGAAAATCTAGGATTACTATTAAAGTGTGATATACACAATGTGCAAACAGACAGAACTCACATTTACAGATATAGCAAAATGTATTGTACCTACAACGTAGAATATTGCGTTATAATGCTGAATTTCTCTGATTTTCCATAGGATTCAATGGCCCTGATAATGCAAAATATCACATAATATCCCACCATAATGCGCCAGCGGGTTCAATCACCCCTGCCACATTTGTACATATATGTTGCATTACTTATTAATTTTGATAAATGATGCTACTTTATGCTGTATTGCATCAAAGTCACAGAATTTACAATACACAATACCAACAGCATTACTAATGCAATACTGTATAGCGTAGGTGTGCTGGGTTGTAATATCACAAAGTGGTATTTAGAATACAATATGTTGCAGATTTTATATTAAAAAAAGTAACACTTGCACATTATATCTCAATATAACCCTCCATATCAATTCTAACAAATATAAAGTATTTATACTGTATAGTAAATAAAGTAGATAAATTTAGTATTTAACAAAATGCTGAGACAGAGTGTTTGCTGTTGGTAGACTCAAGTGAAGTGCGGGCAACTCATTTTGAATGGATGCATTTAACATCCCTCAGCACACATATTCAGATACAGTATAGTGCTATTTACATTCGGCGTGGGCTCAATTTGAAGCGGATGTCTTGCAGCCTAATGCGGCAGCCTCACGGCTCACCTCTCTCACGAACCAGCGGAAAGTGAATTTCCCTTAACGAAGTGGAGGTCCCTGCTTCTGAATGGGATTCCCGCAGTGTTAATCTTACTTGGCAGCCACCAGTCTGTAAGAGCTGCGCAGAGAGAAACTGTCTCTCTGTGTCTCCCCTCGTAGCTCTTATAGCAAATCTCACTATTTTCATTATTCTTTTTAGTACATAGTATCAAAGCAGAGGTCTCCAAAGATGAAGCACCTTTAATTCAGGTCCTGGGACCCACTGCTTCCCGAGGTAGAGGCCTCTGTATGGGGTGCCGGTATGTCCTGCAAGTTCAAATCTCCCGCGTCATGGCCCACGTGACTGTGACATTTAAACAGCCCCAAGATACCGACACCCTATAAAGAGGCCTGTACCTCAGGACGCAGGGGGTCCCTGGACCAAAATGAACTGTGGTTCAGCTCTGGGGATCTCCTGCTTCACTACTGTGTACTAAAAATAATAAAATAAAAGCAAAGCTTCGTTACCATAATGGCTAACCGCTATGGTAATGAAGGGGTTAAACATTACGCCACCGTCCCTGGGAGGTCTAACAACCCTTCCGTGGGGCAACTACCCCATTTATCCACCCCTCTATCTCCTTTATCCACCCTCACCCACCCCCCACCACTACTAAACACAGTAATGGGCAATAGACCTATTTGCCTAATCTGACTAATATCGCTTTGACCCACTGAGAAGCATAAAAAATACACATTACAACTTACATTAAATCCATTGATTGTCATTGTGGTTACCTATAGCCTCAACGATGGCACAGATAGCCACATTGGTAATCAATGGGCACCTTAAAGTCAATAAATGTATTTTCATTGAAGGCTCACCCTCCTCATCCAACTGTAGCACCAATCTCCTCACTTGACCCAAGAAGAAATGATCATCTACTTGACCCGAAGCAATGATCCTCTACTTGACCCGAAGCAATGATCCTCTACTTGACCCGAAGCAATGATCCTCTGCTTGACCAGAAACAATTTTCCTCAGCTTGCACTAAAATTAAACAAACAAAAAAACCCATAAAGAACAATCCATGCCCAATTGACAAAACCCCCCCAAAAACAAAAACAACTATCTGAAAAAAATGAATCCTGATCTTATTTTACTCTTTCTGGCAGGTGTTGACATGTTTGCCACTTCCTGTCAAATGAGATGTAGCAGGCCTTATATAAGGCCTGTGAATTAACATTTGACAGACACATGGTACATCCAGCATTCAGATCAATGGATGTACTGTGTGGTCAGCCATCAAGTTTAGTTGAGAATGTCCTCTCAACCACACTTGATTGAATAACATGGTACATCCACCAATCCGATTGATGATCCCATGACACAAGAAATGTAAACTACCTGCACCCCATATGGGTCTGTACCTCAGGAATCAGGGGGTCTCTGGACATGAATTAAAGTTGTGTAAGCTTCGGAGACCCTCTGCTTTAATACTGCATACTAAAAATAATAAAAAGAAGAAGACTGCAGCTCTTAGACTAGTTGCAGCCCAGTAGATTTAACTCTGTGGGAGTCCCATTCAGAAGCAGGGACCCTGCTGGGTTAATCCCTTCAGGGCCACAAGCATTACTGGCCTTGTTGGTGCGGCGTAGCTGCGACTGCGCCACAGTCGGACACTATTTGTCAGCACTTTTCCTTGCGCCCTCCACAAAAAACTAAATAGAGCCAGATCTGTATGAAGATATCAAACATCACTGGTTGGAAAGTTGCTTTCAGGACAGAAGTCAAATAATATGTGTACAATAAAGAACATCCATAATGGGTTAACTGGAAGCTATGGAATATATAAGGGGAGTTTCAGATACAGTACTTGATACTTATATGAGCAACTTTGATTGTTTTGGTTATATGCAGGCATTGTGCATTGTTTGTGTAGTAACAACTAAAATGTAATTAAATGTAATAAAAGATAAAGTAAAAATAACTTGGCTGATCTGTAGTCAAATGGTATTCGGATAATACTTATGTTACGATATTAATAAACAAGAGGAGAAAATGTATGATAGACAATCAGTATAAATGTTTTCATTTACTAGTATGAGAAATATCAAAAGTACTTCTCCAATAGTTGGGCAAAGCAAGGGTGCATGCAGAAATAATGACTTTATTTCTGACCCAGATGTTAGTAAACATGCAGAATCATGTGGTGTGTGGTTTTCTAAGAATATAAACTGTAAAATGAAGGAATATACAGTAAGTCCTCGTTTTACGACGCTTCGTTTTACGACGCTTCGTTTTACGACGAATGGCTTATCCGACGCGGTCCAATGCATCCATATGGACGGTTTTACGACGCCAAAATGGCTAATCCAACGCTCTTACGACGCTTTGCAAAGTTGCAACATTATGTCAATCAGAAGGCTGCAGTCAGGGAAATCATCCAGATCAGTCTGTGTGAAGGTTTAGTTGTGTATTTAGGCACTTAAACATGTCTAACAGTTTTATTATACAGTTCTGGATTCATTAAATAGACTCTTTACATCATAATTTATGTGTGCGCTGCATAATCTTATTGCTTGCGTAAAATATTTGGTGTATTTTAGTGTTAAAAATGCCTTCAGGAACGGAACCTTTCATTTAAACAGTGTTCCTATGGGAAAATGTGATTCGCTTTATGACACTTCGCTATCCGACGTCATTTTGAGTAACGCATTGTGTCGGATAACCAAGGACTGCCTGTATTTCTCTGGAACAAAAGACTATGATGTGAGTACACAAACGCATAAAACATAGGGCTTGACCCATCTACAGTACATACAATAACATACTCATAATGGTCAACATAATATAATGCAAGGCATGGAGTAGTTGTGTCGGGACAATATATAGTTGTCTTCCAACCAGCTTTGTTTAATCTCCCAAGAATAAACATTTATATGTTTACCATATTTTGCTGTTTTCAGTTAATTGATTTTACTAATTGAAGCAAATACAGAAATGAAGCAGAAGGAAAACATTAAGCTGTGTCATCAGCTTCCTCCCATAAACTTTAAAGTATCACCCAACACACATTAATTTTCCCTCAAAATAGTTGAAGAGGTACTTTCAGAGACGGCATCTGGTGCTGGAGAATAAGTAGCGGTGCTGCCATATCTAACATCAACTCCAAATCCAGACACATTTGCGCTGAAGGAGCAGGTAAGTGGTAATGTAATGGCATTGTGTTTGAAGTGGGTGAACCTGGTTTGAATCCTAGTGTAAGCTGTCATTGTGACATTTGGCAAGCCACTTCATCTCCCTGTGCTTTAGACACCAACATTATATTGTAAACTCTAGAGGCATGAGACTCCTTGTGCCGACAAAATTCTATGTACATTGCTGCATATACACCTATATGGAACATATATAGGAAACTGTTTTATTGATATTACTTAGACCTAACTAGAGTCGGAACAGACTTAAGATGGCAGACAGGCTGCTATTTGCACCATATATATATCTGTTTTATAACCTACATATTCTAAAGCCAAGCACACCCTAAATAAAATCTTTAAATTAGTTCAATGCGATCAGACTATGAATTTTCTTCTAGTAGTTTGTAATTGTATTTACATGGCAACTTCTGCTGCTTATTTCCACGTGTTCCACCTCCAGGTTTTACCTGAGTAATTCGATTCTATGCATGATTCCTTGTGTTAGCATTTTTTTTCCTCTGAAAAATGTCTCCCTCCTGCTACTTATTTTATACCTTTGATGTGTGCCACTGGTATAACTCTGATGCAAACCCTATAGTTTTAGTTGCTCTTCTTCTGCCCTGTGTCATGAACGGCACACCTATGAGCATGTGACTTGTGTATGTGACAAGGGTTAATACACACAGCAATCTTGTCATGGAACAGAAATACCAATTTCTGCCTTCTCTGTTTCAGCCCCCCCCCCCTGTATTGTATTGTATGTCTTTATTTATATAGCGCCATTAATGTACATAGCGCTTCACAGCAGTAATACACGTGGTAATCAAATAAATAACAGATAATATAAATAACAGATCATGGGAATAAGTGCTTTAGACATTTAGGAAGAGGAGTCCCTGCCCCAAGGAGCTTACAGTCTAATTGGTAGGTTGGGAGAACATACAGAGACAGTAGGAGGGAGTTCTGATAAGTGCGTCTGCAAGGGGCCAAACTTTATGTATCATGTGTTCAGAATATCCACAGTGCTATTCATATGCTTCTTTAAGCAAGTGTGTCTTAAGTTGGGCCCTTTCCTTGGCATTTCTGCCTGCTAACTGTATTTGGATGTTACTTTCCTTGCAGTTTCACTCCCAGTGCAGATGGAATTAATACATTACTAGTATCTTGCCTTTTTTCCGTCCAGTCTGTCACACCCCTGGTTGCCCTGGCAACATCTCCAGTCCTCCAATTTAATGGGCTTTCGCTTTCCCCCCGGTACCTGTTGACAGTTAGTTTGGCCTGATCCCTATCCCTGTGTCACAAGCAGTACCCGCTGTCTTTACTTCCTGACATTGGCAGAGTGAGTACATTTATGTTACACCCCTATGGCAAGGCCAATTCTTTTCACCTGCCCTTAACTACAAAGCATCCACAGAGATACACCTTTCCAAAACAAACATCTTATCCACAAGTGCCTGTTTTTATTGCTGCTTTCCTAAATAAAGTGAAGAAAATATACAGGACTTGTTGTGCTTTGGAAAGAGGGCTGAGTTGAAGCTAGCTTGGTTCATTCATACCCTAGACATGACCCTGGATCCAGAATAGTGAAAAGAAGACCGTGTGTCTTGGGGATACACACAGGAACTACTATTCACAACCCTTATGCTATACAGAATAGTCTCTGCACCCCAGACAGAACAGCAGGCTTTATACCAAAGAAGCACAGACTTTCAACAACAAAAGCCTTACAAACAGCAAGCAGTTTACACTGCACACAGCCTGCAGCAGTACAAGCAAGCAGCTTACACAACTTCTGTAGCAGTACAAGAAAGCAGCTTACACTGCACACAGTCTGCAACCAACACTCAAGGCTCCAGCACTGCAGTCAAACAGTGCACCATACACAGAACTTTGATTGCTCTTTTCTGTCTTTGAGTCCACCCTCTAAACAGCTTCACAGTGAGGGATTACCATCTCACCTAACCCTGCGCACGTTCCACGGCCAGCGCCACCGGACACCCGCCAGGACACGGGTCAGAGCCAACGGACATCTGTAAGTACAGCTACCCTACGCTTACCGCTGCAGGACACCTACCGGCACTATATGAGACAGTCACCCATCGCTGAAAGAGGTAACAGACCACACGCCACATGCATTGGCTAAAGGCCTACACACACCTGCAGCATGGCAGAACTCAGATCCTCCCCAGACATCACGCAGGAAAGTGACCACTCAGACACAGAGACCCCAGCGCAAATGCAACAGACGCAGGCAGATGTAAGGCCTAAACGGATAGTCACACTGACACAAAAGGCGTGTGAAAAGTACGAAATTGACATTGAAGTGCACCGCGCTAAATTAGAGAAGACCTTGGAAACAACCACACTCGGAATACGCAATGTCGCCGGCGCTGGCAATTATGTACAACAGCTCGATTAGGCAATAACTCAATTAAAGATAGATCACTCATGCTTCCAAGAGCTGTCAGAGGCATACGTCACTTCCTTGGCCAGGGCTAACACCGGCGAAACCTGCAAGAAATGGACTTACAGCATAATATTGACTTTGCACGTGACAGCCACGTGCAAATCTCTATCACGGAAGCCAAGAGTAAGAAAAAGACCTTTTGCTGGAGACTGCATCACAGCGCTCCAGCACATCCAGGCAATCATCAAGGTCAGCAAGATCAGTGCAATCAAACCCGTCCAGCGCAAGCGCTAACAAGGCGCGAGCCACCGCAGAGGCCGCACGTGCCAGGGCCCAATATGGTCGGAGAGAGGCAGCCATAAGGGCAGAGAGAGAGCGCAAAGAAGAGCAAGAGCAGACAGCCGCCGCCACTGCCACCACCACTGCTGCCACCGCTACCACCACCGCCGCAGCCACTGCGTGTATGAAAGCCAAATTTGATGCGGAACTAGAGGCATTTAATCAAGAGAAGGAAGCCGCCGCCATAGCCCAAGCTGAAGTCCTAGAAGCAGCCGTGCAACAGGACGGCAGGGAGAAACCGTATAGACGGATAGCCTCAGAGGATCCAGTCCAACGCACTGAGGACTATGTGAGGAGCCTCTTCAGCATAAATACCAGTGCACCATCTCAACATGATGGGATTGATACCACAGACACCGAAGACTTGCTAGGTCCACGTGGAGAAGACGCTGTTCCTTTAAGAGTGCACGCTACTTGGGATAGCCAAAGCCGCAACAGTGATCCACACGCCAGCGCGCACACGGATGCACTACAACAGGCTCGCAATCCAAGTACACCCACGCAGGAAAACACAGCCCCTCACACCGACCAGCAGTCACCACGCATTCACGCCAAGGAAGAGGCAACCGCATGGACCCTCCCAGCAACTACCTCTGAACGCGACCAACACGCCGATTCCTCATTCCTGACAGACATGGCCAAGTACATGATCCGGCGTGACATGGTGCAAACTGGACTTACCAACTTTGACGACCGTCCTGAGGATTACCGAATGTGGAAGTTTACATTCAAGGACGCAATCAAGAGCCTGGACTTCTCAGCAAGGGAAGAGCTCAACTTGCTATCCAAATGGCTGGGAAAGGAATTCAAGGAGCACGCGAAGAGACTCGGGACGGCAAACGCGAACCACCCCCTAGTAGGTCTCGACCTACTTTGGGAAAGGAGAATTCTACGGTAGCCCCGAAGCAGTCGAAGATTTGCTCTTCAAGAGAGTCTACAGCTTTCCCAGGATCACAGCTAAAGGCTACTCGAAGTTACGAGAGCTTGAGGACCTGCTGCAAGAGCTGGTCTTTGCAAGGAAAGACCATTCCTTAACATGTCTCAATGTCCTAGACTCAGCTCGCGGAGTGAGACCCATCTTGGAGAAGCTACCCTACATCCTCCAAGAAAGATGGATTTCACAAGGCTCCAAATACAAAAGGGAGAAACAAGTCGCCTTCCCTCCCTTCTCATTCTTCATGAGCTTCATCCGCGAAGCGGCAAGGACAAGGAACGATCCCAGTTTCATCTTGGGTGCACAGAAAACAAACAGTGCAAGCGACCTGAGGAATGAGAGACCAGTTTCGAGATACGGTAACACTCAAACACCCATCTCGGTCCACAGGACGGATGTGTTCCCCACGACCCAAACTACTCCCTATCAGTCGGTCGCCGGAGACGAGAAACCAAGGGACCCAAACAGGGAATGTCCCATACACAAGAAGCCACACCCACTTAACAGATGCTTTGGGTTCAGGATGAAGTCCCTAGAGGAATGCAAGAAGTTACTCGGAAAATTCGGATTCTGCTTCAGGTGTTGATATTCCACGACTCACTTAGCCAAGGACTGTAAAGAGGCCATGAAATGTGCAGTGTGCAAACGTGACAAGCACGTAAAGTCTCTACATCCAGAGGCGCTGACACTCCACCAACTCAACAACCCATCCTCCATAGCGGAGCATGGCGGGGAGGTAGGAGAAGGAGAGCCAACATCTATCACGTCTCAGTGCACCGAGGTTTGCGGAAAAGGAAGTGAAAAAATGTCCTGCTCCAAAATATGCCTTGTCGCAGTGCACCCCCAGGGACAACCTGAGAAGGCTATTCGGATGTATGCAATCCTCGACGATCAAAGTAACAGATCATTGGCAAAGACGGAATTCTTCAACTTATTCAACTCACAAGACAATGCCTCACCCTACACCCTCAGAACCTGTGCAGGGCAACTTAGACAACAGGGAGAAGAGCAAGCGGCTACGCTATACATTCAGTGAATAACAGAGTGAAGATAGCTCTCCCCACACTCATCGAGTGCAACTATATGGCTGGAAACAGGGATGAGAATCCCACACCAGACGTGGCACACCCTCACCCGCACCTCAGAGGAATAGCCAACTACATCCCGCCAGTAGAACAAGGTGCCAAGATCTTGCTGCTGCTCAGTAGAGATATCCTGAGAGTGCACAAAGTCCGTCAATAGCGTAACGGACCCCACAATGCACCATTCGCCCAAAGACTTGACCTAGGATGGGTGATAGTGGGCAACATGTGTACTGATAAAGGACACGAACCAGACTATGTCAGCGAACCGTGTCTTGGCCATCTCCAAGTGACAGGAAGGCCAAGTGAAGAGAAGAGATGAGATCATACTCCTGAGACCAACAATAACATCTTTGCATCAGAGGGATGTGACAATGGCCTAGGATGCTTAGTAGTCCAGACAACTAAGGATGACAAGGAAACTCCACTGATGGGAGAAAGTAACCTCCTGAAGGTGACCGACAAAGGGAGCTCCCAAAAGAAAAGAAACAATCGGACAGTCCTCCTGCGAGCAATGGCACAGCTAAGACGTACAGCCATTCCTCTTCACAGAATACCAAGTGGCAAAGCAGCCAGCCGCCACGGCTGGTACAGCTGCAAAAGATTGCACCCCGCAGGTGAAGCCACAGGGGCAAAAAGACTGTACTCTCACACGCCTAAAAAGAGACAGTCGCAGAGACATTTCATAAAGGGATTAACAAGGGCAAAAGAGACTGTTCTTCGTCACGTCCAGGGAGAAAATAACCTCCTGACGGTAGTTAACAAAGAGACACAAAAGCGTTTCACCAAAATACGTGGAGATGTTCTCGTGCAAGAGGAATGCACCGATGACTTACGGTGCACAGCGTTCCAGACAAGGGACGACGACAAGCAAACACCATCGAGGGAACATAGAGGATTCCCGAGGTTAACAGTCAAGGAGCTCTTCAAACACGGAGCGGGCAGTTGGGTGACTCCACTACCACTCCGTTCACCAAAAAGACACCTCCCGAACAATAGAGAACATGTCATCTCTAGGCTCACTTCACTCTGTCGCAACCCACAAAGGGAGCCGGAGACCAAGAATCAAATTGTGGTCTTCACGCGGAAGAGATTCCTTAACGGACACGCAGAGCCAGCGCCTTCACTGAAGGAAGGCAAAAAATGCCGGCACCTCCCATCATCTGGTGTCCACCACCGTCAGAAACCCAGCGAGATCTGGGTAACGTTCAGCTCCAAAGCTCAGCACCAGGAAGCCTCTCCAAACTTCGCCCTACTCACTGGATCAGACTTGACAACCAGTCTTCCAGGAGCGTTGATCTGCTTCTGCAAGGAGCCAAAGGCCATCTCCTTCCACCAAATGCCAGGTGATATGCTGACAGACTACCACGACTGGCATATCCACAAGGTGATGCACTCTGTAGAGAAAACTACAGAGACAAAAGGACTGTTCTCTCACAAAGTTGAAAGAAAACAGTGCAAGAGACCTTTACACAAAGACATTGTGGTGCAACCAGCTAACCTGGAGCTGCGCATCAACCTGGCCTCCATTACCAGAAGGTTTTGGCCAAAGGACTTTGCCAGTGGCACCGGCCGGTATCACCTCGCTATGTGGACATGGATCTTTGCATTGTTATTTTATGTTTGCATTGCACATATGTTCCGCTATGTTATATAGTGGTATCTCCAGATACCAGACGGGCATATCATGGAACAGGAATACCCATTTCTGCCTTCTCTGATTCACCCCCCCCCCTTTCCTTGACAGTTCTGCCTGCTAGCTGTATTTGGATGTTACTTTCCTTGCAGTTTCACTCCCAGTGCAGATGAAATTAATACATTATGTTGCCTTTTTCCCGTCCAGTCTGTCACACCCCTGGTTGATTTTCAAAGCGTCAGGGGAGTTCGTCTCGAAGTCATAAAATAGAAAAACATATCATAGTGAAAAAATGTTTGAACAGTGAAAAAGGTGAAAATTCATCCAAAATGACTACTCACATTTTAAGTAATCAAATTAGACAGTCATCCAACTTAAGGGGTGGATGCGCCCTATGTGCAAACAGCAGCCACCAATCACAACTTCCAAAGGAGAAAAAAGAGAGACCATATAGTGTAGAGGTAAAACAATTATAATATCAAAACATGATTCAATTCTTACACTTCATACGGTCGATGTGGGCACTGCTACGGGCACCTGACGAAGAAACCCACAATTTGGAGTTTCGAAAAGCATTGGATGTTTTTTGGCACAGCAGGGACACCGTAGCAGTAAGATACCGGAGGTGACGTCAGTAGAGGAGCCGATCTACGAGACTCTGGTAGCAGCTGACTCCGAGCACAGAAGGCGGATCTCCTTGAGCTACTGGCACACTTCACCCCACGGCGAACGGTGTTAACCAGCTAAAGAAAATGCGCATGTCCTAGCCACCTCTGGTGAGTAGGATTCCAATTTTTCTCACGGCGGAGCAATCTCTATAGGTGCAGCTGCACAGAGATGTTTTATAATTGATATAATAATGTATGTAAATTTATTTTTTGTCCAATTGTTTTATTAAATAGCTCTGTTCAATCAATTTATATTGTCCTTCGGTAATGCACTATTGCAGTGTTTTTTGCATGTTTTGTCTTAATTTCTTGAGGTGATTGCCTAAAGAAAATAACTTTATCCACGACCATATCCTCATCTATAGGTGACCCTTTGCCTCAGCGCCACAAGAGGTTTCATCATCTTCACATCCATATCTGGTTGCGAGAGACCAGCGAAACTTTTTGGGCAGCTCCAGGACTTTCTTTTGGACTCTTTATCACAGGTTCACTTATTGTCACATGTTCATAATTGTTTTTATTTAAATTGTCACACGTGCGCTATATTGCACTTATATTTTCAATAAAGATATACAGCTGAACCCTGTTATAACGCAGTCCTCTGGGTCCAGAGAATGACACTGTGTTATAACCGGGATTGCATTATAAAATTTCGCCGTGCGAGGACTTACTGGCATTTGCATCTCTCCCTGCTTCAGACTGCGCATGCGCGACACTTACATAGACTTTGGAGCGCAGAGGAGTGTCACATGACACACACATACACACACACCCTACACCATGTGGGATTTTTTTTTTTTAAACATTCAATGCTTTATTGCTAACAGCCACATACTGTACACACATCCCTACGAGTTGAATACATTTCATATAATAAACATGCAGCAATTGAACCCAGGACCTTTCATATGCTAGTACCGATTCTCTACCTGCTATGCCACAGGACTGGTGTGATGAAACAAACCCATAGCACACCTACCACGAAAAAATATTTTTTAACGCGCAACTTTTACTTAACTGTTTTCTTCTTATTGTAATACAAACAAAAATTACAATGCAATCTGTTTATTTTTATATTTTCAACAAAAGACAGAGATACCCAATGCTATATCCAATGTGACAAAAGGCCTTGGGGGGATTCAGTATGGACCTTGGGGGAAGGGGTTAAGTATGGGCCTGGGGCAGTTAAGTATGGGTGGGTGACTGACTGCCTGGGTGGGTGACTGATTGCCTGGGTGGGTGACTGACTGCCTGTGTGGGTGACTGACTGCCTGGGTGGGTGGGTGACTGACTGCCTGGGTAGGTATTTGACTGACTGCCTGGGTGGGTAGGTGACTGACTGCCTGGGTGGGTAACTGACTGCCTGGCTGGCTGGGTAGGTGACTGACTGCCCGGGCAGGTGACTTACTGCCTGGATGGTTGGGTGACACTGCCTGAGTGGGTGGGTGACTGACTGGTTGACTGACTGCCTGGGTGGTTGGGTGACACTGCCTGGGTGGGTGACTGAGTGATTGGGTGGGTGACTGAGTGATTGGGTGGGTGACTGAGTGACTGGGTGGGTGACCTTGCCTGGGTGGGTGACTGACCTTGACCGGGTGGGTGCTGCTTCCTTGCCCACCAGATGCTTCCCCCCTAGCCCCGATCCCTGCGGCTGTTGCCAGGGTGGGAGGTAGGCTAGGGGGGCGTGTGGGGAGGGTGGGGGTCACAGAAGATAGGCTGAGGGGGAAGCGGGGGGTGCAGGAAGTAGGCTGAGGGATCTAATTTCATGGGAGCAGGGGCAGGAGGCTGGTGAAGGGGGAGCTGGGATGCTGAGCATGGGGGGAGCTTGGTTGGCGGGCGCAGGCTCACCATGGCACTTCCCCTACATCCCACATTGGGAGCGGGAGGGAAGTGGGCCCACAGGCAGCAGGCCAGACACCCTGCTTTCTCTGCGCATGCGCGCCAAGACCTCGGCTCTGCGCATGCACACCGGGATTGCTTGCTTTTTTTCTGGACTTTTTTTTATAAAACGGGCACGGCTGATCCCCCTGACTCACGGGGCCTGGGACGCCCACCCTGGCAGACTCCCCCTGTTGACGGGTCTGAGTGGACTACACTGTGTACTATACAGTATGTTACGTTTGTTTTTAGGGTCGGTGACATCACACAAGGTGTGTGGCCTGCAGGTAGAGAATTGATACTAACATATGAAAGGTCCTGGGTTTGATTCCTGTCTGATATGGTATAATTTATAAAATATTTTATTTTAATTATAATAATAATTTTTAAATTATTATTTTATTTATTTTATAATTTATTATAGAAAATAACCATTTCTAAATTATACCATATCATACAGGAATCAGAACCCAGGACCTTTCTATATGCTATTACCAATTCTCTACCTGCATGCCACAGGGCTTGTGTGATAATTATAGCTTCTTGCTTTAATTGCTCCAGAATTTGATATCCTCTCTATCTACAAGCGTGTAGTTGCAAGACAAGCTGCGTTAAATATTGCTTCAAGTATTGCTGTCTTCACTAGAAGCACCTCAGTACCAATCTCTTGTATAAATTGAGGAATGTCATTGCAAATTATATGACCCTCTTGGACTCTCCACAGGCTTCATCATTTCAGATAATGGAACAAATATTGTCATGCACTTTGACTTGAAGATTTTGAACACATTACTTGTTTTGCACACACTATCAACCTAATCGTACAGATTTTCTAAAACAGGATAGGTCTGAACAGGCTGTCATGTAAAAATCGCTGGTCATTTTTGTCATTTTGGCAATAGCATGCAGAACACTGGAAAAGCTGCAAGAAAAGTACAATCTGCCTCACCATCAACTAAAGGTTGTAATTCCACCCTCCATGTGGTTCAGCAGCTACAGGAAATGCAACAAGCCATAACCAGCTGCACATGAGATAGTGAGAGAAAAGGCCATTGTTTTGAATCAAGTAAGCGGGACAAAGGGCTACTACATTACTGTATTTCACACAAATACAAGCAGGAGCAATAACATTGGATACAACAATACTTAAACCATTTTGCAGGGCCACTTGCAAGTTCACTGCAGAAGGACAATATGAAAAATTAGAAGTCTAGTTTCAAATATCTACGTCTTGCTCATAATTTCTGCGCTTAATAAGAACCCAAGGCTTTCCACCATGTTGACATGTGAGCTGTACATTTTGGCAACCAGGCTTGACCCTCAGTTTAAGACAAACTTGCCCAAAGATCCTGATACTAAGACTAAAACAACCTCTTTAGTTTCTAGAATAGTAGAAGATTATTTTATTGGTAACAGAGAAGTGGACATCAGGACCAGCCCATCAATATACTGGGAAGAAAAGAGAACTCTGTGTGGCCTTTATATAGACTAATTATGGTTTACTTAAGCTGTCTGCCCTACAGTGTGTACTCTGAAAGAGCACTGCTGGCAAGTGACCATTGAAGGAGACTACTGCCAAGAAAATGTTGGGAAGCTGGTATTCATCAAAATGAACTATATAAATAAGGAAACATGGGAAGGATGTTGATCCAGGGGGAATTCCGATTGCCATTATTTGGAGCCAGGAATTAATTTATTTTTCCCTTTATGAGACATCATTGAATGAAGTTTAACTTGTTTTTTTTTTTTTGTTTGCCTTCATCATGATCAAAATACTGTAAATCCAAATATAGGCTACGTATCTGTCGTCTAAATTTTAGCATAGGTTGAACTTGATGGACATCTGTATCTTTTCAACCTCATCTACTATCTAACTATTTAACTATGTAACTACAGAATGTTTGAGGAAAATCATCAAATTGAAAAGTAACAGTTAGTGGTTCATTCCTGTGGGGATAAGCCTATATTACTTCCCAATGACAATGATGACAGCGATGAGATGATGATACCAATTGAGGAAGTTGAATCATAATCCAAATCCATAATCCTTGTTGCTGATTGGCACCAATATAATAATCCCTCACAGAGGGTGCACACACATAATTTGGCTTGTGGAGTTGGGATGGGAGTGTGAATACACACAGGTACACACACACATAGTAGACAGTGAAAATAATCTTGCATTTTATTGGCAAAAGTGGAGGGTTGGAAAGGTGGTATGGTGGTAGTGGTCATGGCCATTTTGTTGGACCCACATGCTTGTACAGCATTATAATCCACAGACGACACATATACATGGGTACAGTGCTTGGCTTATTTATTTGTGACAAAGGGTGAAATGCAGGGACCAAAGACATGCTCCTTTTGATTTGTTCATTATATAACAGTTTTTTGTGAGTGCTGCCAAAGCAACAGATTAGAGCCTGAGATTTACATAAATTGTGCCGACTGAACTGACTAATCTGTGACCCGTGGCTTCCTTCCTGTGGCATAACACTACCATCATCTGCACCCACACCACCACCACTGCTGTCATCATCGTAAGGGATAGTTGCAAAGTTGACATAATTTCATTTGTTTTTTTTGTACTATTTCCTAATATTGTTGGAGCCCAAACAAGTCAACACTTGTACAGCATTGCTAGCCATCAACGTAATATCCCTGTTGGTATACTGCTGTGATTGTTCTGTACTGTGTGTATATCTTAATTAATTTGTGACACAAGAGTTGGAGAGTGGGCCACGGCACGTACTCCTTCCTTTAATGTTTTTCCCCTGGGAAGAACATATATACATTACAGTTTTCTGACTGTTGCAAGAGCAGCCAGTTTTCGTAGTGAGACAATTTTTGCAGCATAAAAGAGCACGTGCTAGCTCTGTTTCCAACACACAGTACTCCTGTCCTGTCTGTTTTTCCTTGTCCTGTTCTCTTGTCTGTTTTTTTTGCAAAATTGCATAAATGCTTACTTAGAAAGCATAAAACAACTCTAGATGAAATAAAGTTAAGATGTTTGGCATCAAATTCACATTTTCGTCATAATTCAAAACCTAAACCTTTTGAGGAGTTGTGGCCAAACCAAAACAAGACATTTTTTTATAACCAAACCCAAAACCATAACACAGAGTTTTAAAATCCCAGTTTGGGGAGAGAAACTTGAGATATATTGTAGATCGTCGCTTGAAGGATTGATGTATTAATAATGGTGGGCATTTTTGGTTCTAAAAAAAAAAGATCACATTTTGGACGTGGGTTTTGTTCTGAATTCCTTTTGTCTTTTGGCTTTAGTTCAGGTTTTGCAAAAACTTGAATTGTTTGTTTTTGCTTTTGGGTTTTTACCAAATTAAGGGAAAACAAATTAAGCGGGAAAATGTAAAAATAACACTAATAAGCATGAACAAATGTTTACAGTAAGTATTAAACAAATTAAGAAAATAATATAACCGAAAAAACAGAGTATATAACAGCAAAAAGATTTTTGGCTTTGGTCCTAAAAAACTTATAAGTTTTGGTTTTGTATTTGGAATGTAAGATTCTGGTATGTTCTGATTTCCCACACCCGTTTTTGCCCAGCTAAACAGTAGTTAATACCATCAATAAACTATTTATTTTTTATTTTGGTGTTGTGTATGTATTTTATATATGCTTTGACTGTTGACATGACCAGCCAACCTATTTTGAAGCCATATTACTTTTGAGCATTTAATGTTCTGATTTTGTGAATTAGGTGAATGCTCTGAAAAATCCTGTATCAACACTATCCCTACAACAGCTAAATCTGTAGCAACCTGCAAAATGTACTTGGGAGATTGAAACAAGCTTCAGTTTATAATACTTGTAAGTGGATATGCACTGGTTTTATTTCAAATGCATTACTATAAATGTAATAACCTCTTCAATGGCTTTGTATTGTATAGCATTGAGTATTGCAAGATTCACAATTGGTCTGTGTAGCAGCAACATTCTGAACCATTTTAAACCTTTTTAGAAACATTGAATTATTTCTGTATGATACAGTATTTACTTAAAAAATAATCCCGGAAGAACAGGGCATTACTGGCCATAATTCCCTGGCTGGAAGACTAACCCAGCCAGGACATTATTGGTCAGTAATGCCCGTTTAGGCTTAATGTAAGCTTTCACACACACACACACACACACACACACACACACACACACACACACACACACACACACACACACACACACACACACACACACACACACACACACACACACACACACACACACACACACTGCAGCCCCCCCTCTCTATACACAAAAACTTTGCAGCCACCCTGTGCACACACAAAAACACACTGCAGGCCCCCTCTGTACCCACAAACACACAACGCAGCCCTGCCATGTACATAAACACAATGCAGCCACCATCATCTGTAAACAAATACACAATGCAGCCCCCCTCCCCACCCTCTACACACACACACACACACACACACACACACACACACAAAACACACATGGCAGGCACAAACAAAACACACTTCAGACACACACACACCTTTCTCCTCAGTGTTCTGTGCAGAGCTCTCTGCAGCCAGGGAGGAGGAGGAGTCAGTGCCTTGCTGAGGCCTCCTGTCCAATCACCTTCACCTTTCTGAGAGCTGCCCTCACTCAAGGTGTATGAGAACTCAAAGCTAATTGGCTGCCAAAAATTCTAGGCCATTACTGAATGGATAGTCTGACATTTTGACCAGTCACAGAGCAGGGATTTCAATAATGCCCAGAATTTCTAATGTAAATTATAGAGTATGTAGAAATCCAGTGCATCAGAATGAACAAGTCCTGTTTTAATATAATAAACTGCAGTTGGAATAAACTGCTTTCATATAAGCATATACCATAACGTAGCTCTAATAGGGTTAGGGGACTATTACCTAATGCCAACGGCACCATAAATAATTGGTACAGACCAAAGTCCCATTATTTGGTAGAAGCAGAAAAAGAGGTACAGCGACCCATAAGGTACACTCAGTTTCTCCTGGAGTATCCAACGTCAGATGTTTTCTTAGGCGTGCAATCTCCCAGGTAAGCAGCAGGAACAGGTAGGAAAATGAGGCAGTGCACTGCCAGAAGTAACAGAAGGAGGCTCACGGTATGCAGCAGCAAAAATTATTTATTACATAAAAATTGGACAAAAGGTCCCCCCTAAGCCACAGCAGGGGTCCACCAACGCGTTTCGGGCAGTATGCCCTTTCTCAAGGTGTCACACCTTTTGTCCACTTATTAAGTAATAAATCATTTTTGTTGCTGCATACCGTGAGCCTTCTTCTGTTACTTCTGGCAGTGCACTGCCTCATTTTCCTACCTGTTCCTAATGTAAATTATAGGCTAACATGTTAGAAATTCCAGGGGGGACTGAGAAAGTGAAGTGGCTGCACTCTGCTGGATGCGGTGGTGGTGCGAGGCCTTCACTGCACACAGGCAATTCCTCCCTCCCTTGCCTGTTTCCCTGCCTGCATTGCTGAACCCTCAGCAGTTTCCACACAGATGGGGTTAAGGCAGCCCTATCCCTCCCTCCGGGTAAAAATAAGTGTGTGTGTATAGGGGGTGGGGGGAATGTGATGATGAGGGAGGGAAGATGAGGGAGATGTGATGATGAGGGGGGGATTGTGAGGGGGTGAGAGCAAGTGGTGTGAGAGGGGGTTGAGGACAAGGTATGTGAGGGGGTGCTCACATGGGGCCCCTGGTGAAAACAAAATGTATTTAGTATTTTTTGTTTAGGGGGCCCTTTCAAAACTTCTGCAGGGGGGGCCCAAAAAATGTACTTTTAAACCATTATATTTTGCTCATTTTTAGTCACATGATCGTGTTTTTTTTTATTTACACTGACCTTAGATTTCCACAGATGCAAGGACATTAGAGAACAGAATCTGTATCCATAAATTATTATATTTAAATTGCAGCAGTTCATAAATAAACAGCATACATTGTGGAACATATGTAAATAATCAACTAATTTTTGTTTCACCCACTGTAGTTGTTTCATTGCTTACAGTATGATCCACTTTGGAGAGTGTGTACAGTATTTTAATTAATAATAAAACGCAGCAAGCAACACTAATAATATAATGGCATTCATTCTACCTGTCATGTATTTCAGTTGTGAAAGTAAGAGGATGCGGAAGTTCCTACTGATGCTGATTTACATTACATTGATTTCCTCTTTTCTTGAATGTTACTGTCAACATTTTAGAAGAGGCACCGGAAATGCTGACCAGATGTAGATCACTGTGGTAGATTATAAGAAAAAGTGTTGCTCCGCGCTGGTGCTGCCCCAAAGTAATATTGCACTGTAAAGCTTAAACTCTTGCAGCCGTCTGTCGGAGGGACTCCACTACCCCCCCTATTTATTATTTAGCATTTAAACTATTGCTTATGCTTTGGTTTTATCTTGAATATTAACCCCTTATATATATTTTTTTTTTAATAAAGATATTTTTAGCTGCTCAGTGCGCCTTCTGTCAATCTTTTTCATTGTGGTAGATTATTTAGGCAGTGATAGTCCTCAATGTCCTTTCTGCCAACAACTGACATGTTATAGTGGGGGGAGGCACGGGGGGCTTGTATATACTGTAGGGCCTTTTGTACTGATATAACACGTTGTTAGTGGCCATATGTTAAATTGAGCAATTTACCCACACACTGCGTTTGCGTAAATTTTACATCAAAATTGTCTTGATACATAGCCCCCCTGGTCTTCTTTTTGTTTTTGTCTGAGTTTACTAACAGGTCTATATAGCTGTGAGAGGTAATGAGGCACAAATACATAAGAAGGGATTGAGAAATGTAGCACGGTTTCCTAGTCTGTTCCCTATAAAGAGGTAGCATGTTTCCTTTAACACTGTTTGTCCCAGGAAGATTCTGTTTCTCACTGCAAAGGATTGCATCTATTTACTTACTGCACCGACACACTTTATTCGAGAAAATACCCAGTATGTACCTGGCAGATACCTGGAATGCGCCGCTCCTCACCTCTGACAAGCCCCGTTGCGTTTGCCTTCCCAGCCTGGGTTCATGCCTGGCTTGACGGGCGGCTGATCTGTTAAATGATAATGATTAGGATTTAATAGGCTGCAATGCTTCGCGTGTCTACCAGATGGCATAAATTCATGAATTGTAATGCAGTATATATATATATACTGTGCAGTATTGCAGCCAGCGGGAATAAAATTCTTCAATCCCTGCCTGAAAAATAACCCAATGCACTCGGGCAGAAAACAGTCACAAACCTCAATACACCCGGGTATACCCGAATTCGTGGGACTAGCCGAGCTCGAATAAAGTGTGTCGCCAGTGTAAGTCTGCCCATATCAAAACTGGTGCAAAAACAGTGCAAACAAATTCCCAGGATTTATCAAAGAAACTTAATCACATTGTAAGCAATGACTTTTCCATTTGATGAATATGGTGCAATTCTTTTGCATTGGTTATGTCCCAGTTTTTCTGCTGAGAAACTTTAGTAAATAGCCCCCGATGAGGGTTACTAACTACTGTAGCTTGTTTAAATCATGATAGCCATACACAGCAACGTGTATACAGTACAGTACATGGCGTGTATAGCTTAACCAATCCTTTAAAGCTGCATACCAAGCAATATCCTAGATGGTTTTTTTTTTAAATAAATCAGTTCTATATGTAGCCTCCTTTCCCTATGTCTAAGGAAAACTACGCGGGCGACTACACGTGCTGCTGTACCTGTTGGCTAACAGAAGGCCTAAACCTGGTGCAGCGCCTCCACCTTTGGGGGTTCCAAGCAGCGCGGGGTGATTCCACGTAGGACCCAATAAACACTATACATTGGGTATATATAACTTCTTTACTAACGCGCACGGTCAGCATTGATGTGGCAGCCTCACATCTCGCAGAGCGAGTAGCTGCCAGACCCAGCGCCAGCACATACCCTCCTGTATCGGGTCAGAGTTTGTATGTTCACTCGGTGGGCAGTGAGTGGGGAGATTTGGTTGTACACACCCACATTGGCATTTATGGTTGTACTTTAAAGGCACATATACCGCTGTACAATAGGAGATCCTGACTATATACAGTACCAGACGGTTGAGCACATTCATGAATATGTGCACAGGCATACCCAACTAGCCACGCCGTTTTTTGGTATCTGGTATCAATATGAGTATTCATTTCACCTACTACTTCAGTGATTGTACTGTTACTTAGTGGTATAGAGCATTACCTTTATTATGTTGTAGCACAGTACCTGACGGTTGAGCACATTCATGAATATGTGCATAGGCATTCACAATCCACACCGGTCTGGGTATCTGTTAGCTACATTACCTTCTGCCAGCAAGTTAATCTATAAGCTCTGATTTCTGAGTTATATTTGTGTTTATATTAGGGAGGTGTTAACACCATCTCCTCATCTCTGTTCCACCCTAGAACTCTCATTAAGGGAAATCTGTATACCAGCTACCTTCCTTGAACATTTGATTTAATCTCTCCCAACTGTTCATATCAATTTATAATCCGGAGTGTGATATACACTCCAATTTTCGGATTACATATGTGTGTCTTGTTTGGATTTTAAATCTCATTATTTTAATCAGTTAAACTAAAGATAAAAGTTTTAATTAGTTCCATACTACATCTAGGGTATTGAGTGCTTTAGCTAGGGTTCTTGCCTCTTCGCTGTTCTACTGATTCACTACTCTCAGCACCTTACCCTCATACATACTTAGATTATTTAGCAGTAGCGGGGTTCACCTATTATTAGTTGGCTAACAGTATTATAAGCAGCACACCCACAAAATAATATCCCCACACACAATGCCCAACACAATATTCACCACCCTGGTGGGGTTCCCCCAAAGTACTGAGGGTGTTCTGGACACCTGACTCAATGTCCACACGAGCAGTCTCAATTACCATCTACTGTTAACTACCTTCTCCGTTGTCTCCCTCCGCAGCACTGGCGCGTGGTCCGTTTCACACCAAACTTCTATTTCTCCTCCTCGAGATTCCTCGAGCTCTATTGGCTGGGAGAAGCTTCCACCCAAGCATTATGGGACAATCTCCTATGCGAAGCCACCTAAGTTGACCGCCACAACTTCTATGCCACTGCACATGCGCATGGCTTCCTACTGCGCATGCGCGAACCTATCATAGCGGTACCCACACTCCGATTGCGCCACTGAGCTCCGCATCTCCGTGGCACTAAGCAGTAGCGTCCCCCTCACCGGAGGTAAGGAGGGGGGCTCTGCTACATATACTATGAGAAAATACTTTATAATTGTTTTGAAAAAACAACTCTGAATGACATTTTTTATGTATTATAATATACCAAGCATTTTTGCTTCCATAGCAATCATTTACAAAGTCACATCCCCTTCCGCTTCTGAAACAGGCTCTGGCACCCCCCTTTTTGAGCCCTACCCTCTCTCTAGCAGTGCACTAATTGTATCTAGTAACTGCCTGGTCACATGATCTTCCCCACAGAACTTTGAATATTTGGTCCTCTCCTGTTGCACAGACAGCCATTTAGTGAACCCCCAAGCCAAATCTTCACAGATCAATCACAGGAGAACAGATCGATCGTAAATGTAGCTACCTGTCATTGTGTGGATTGTATTGATGCACATATTAAAGAGAAAAAAACTAAAATAAATAAATAAAATAGAAAACAGCAGCATGAAGTGCTGCTTTAAATATAGAGAAGCTTTGTAAAAGGAGCCATACGTTTTGATACTAATTATTTTCTCAAAAACATAGGGGTTAATTACTAAAGCCCCCCATTGACAAAACTGAATCAAAAACCTATGGCAATTAATTATACAAGATGTATCACAGGGAAAAACTAAAATTGCTTTCAACTGGATTACAGTAGTTTCCTTTGATAAATGTGGTTCAGTTTTTTGCACAGGTCTTTCTTATAGTTCTTCTGCCTGCAGACGTTCGTAATTAACCCCCATAGCTCCTTTGCTCTTTGCTATTTAGAATATCTCTTATGCCGAATAAGCTGATGACGGTGTTAGTCTGTGTTCAGTGCTCCTATTTCTCCAGAAAACAAAAAGCTTTAATAATACATTTTATCTGATGAAATTCTTAAACTGAATGTAATGTAATTTATTGCCAGTTGCAGACTAAGTACAATGTTTCTGGAACAAACTAGTTGCTGTGTCAGTTTTTATCTTCTTAAAGCATTAGGCTATTGTACTGTAAAAACAGACACAATTGGCTTAAAAAACACAAGAGACAAAAAATACTCTTACAAATACCCTGTACTTATTTATTCCTCCCTTAAAATCATATAATAATCAATAGACTTGAAAACTGCTTATGAAAGTATACAGCCAAAAAGTGGATTATTTTGCAAGTTTACAGTATACTGTAAAAAGGAAGGAAGTCACAATATAAACAAAAGGTGTTTTTTTCATTTATTAAGAATTTTTCTTTTTTGCAGCTTAAATAAAAAATTATAAGGTGCAGCTTCTCTATCATTATAGTCACTTTAGCCTGAGACTGCGGAACGGAATTGACCACAATGTGAGCGCTGTAAAACGGAGAAAGAAAAACCCCATTGGATGATGAAGGGGTTACTTACAAGTTTCATAACATTTTTTTCTTTTATAGTGCTGTCAGTATATACAGGAAATGGAAAGGAGCGCACGATCCAACAGGAGCAGAGAGAGAGGAGAGGACCCAATTAAAAAAAAAAAAAAAAAATTATTGTGTCATAGACCTAAAAATCCAACGCGTTTCGAACGCTGGTGCGTTCTTTATCAAGAATAACATACATTGCTAAAACATCCTATTATATACCCCCCATACCTGCGATCCGTTCGTGCCAAAAAGAGCCGCACAGTGACGTCATGCCCACTCTCGCATGCGCGAACCGCCTAGACGACTGAACAGTCAGAAGGGCGGAAGTGATGGCCGAGGCCAGAGAGGCAGAGAACAAACTAAGGGCAAAATTAAAATGACGGTAACCCTAAAGGAACAATAAGGAACAGCAATGAAGTAAAACTAAAGCTGTCAATAATGACCCACCCTAAGGATAGAAGGAGATGATGAAAAAAGGGGAAAATAGAAGAAAGAGAAGAAAGAAAAAGAAAAAAGAGAAGAAAGATAAGAGAGAAAATAATAATAATAAATAAAACATAATAATTACAACAGAAGTAACAAGGAAGCAATAAAGAGAAAATGAAAAAAAATGAATAAAAACAATATTGATTACTTGATAAGAAAATGATGATACCACATAGACTAAATATATAATAAAACATTATTATTAGTAATTCATGAAAAAATATATACAAAAAATATCTAAAAATAATATATTAATAAACATAATAATAAATGTAATAACCACAGGAAAAACATGAAAATATATATACATACAATATATTAAGAACATATATATATATGAAATCAAAACAAATGATGACAGACCGAATAAGGAAATGATAAATTAAAGAGAAGGAATCAAATGCCATTCAATATTCAAACCGAAGCGAGAACGTGTTCTAAGAATAAAAATCCAATAGGCCTCCCTTCGGTTTAATAAATTGATATGGTCACCACCCCTCATCTTGTTATGAACCAATTCAATACCAAAAAATTAAAAGTTACCAATGCCTCCCTGTCTACACTATGCAGTGCTGTACATAGTATTTTAGCAGGCGCGAGTCCCTCCCCTGTAGAGCTTACAATCTATTTTTTGTTGCCTGAGCCACAGAGAGATAAAGTGATTCCCTGTGTCTCAGGCACCAAAAACGGTGTTTAAACAGTGTGGGACATATTCACTAAATGGTCGTCTGGTCTGTGTTGAAAGATGCCTTATGAAACGCGTCCTCTGGAAATGCATTACTGTACATTAGATTTCTATCCGCATCACTCCTGTAACACCTCTATAACACGTCACCCATACGGTGTGTCTTGCAGACTGCATGTTTGGAAGCCGCCAAGAAAAAAAAAGAAAGGGGACACATGACCTCTGCCAGATGGGACCCTCTACAGGAAGTTAATTTTAACCCCTTAAGTCAGTGGAAGGAGGCCTGTTGGGGAAGGGTGAGTTTAAAAAGTGGAGATTTAAAAGGCCTCCCTGAATGTCCCTCTTCCTTTCCCTCTGCCTGCGGTCTTGGTTTTCTACTTCTCTATAAGTTGGTGAGGGGTATCCTTCTCTTATAATGCATTACACTGTAAATTGTTGGTAATTGTATATGTGTGCTATTTCATCACATCAGTGGTATATTTGGCTTTAAGAAAGGGGGGGGGGGAGGGAGGAATTGCCGGCTGGTACTGGAAAAGAACGTTAAGACCATTCTAGTAGTATGGCCTACTATATGGTCGGTTGAGGAGGCGTTCTGAGCTTGGCTGAGTTGGTGAGCTTGAAGTGCATTTTCTTCTACATTGAATATTTGTTTATTATATTTTATCATTAAAGACGTGGCCTTTATTTCCAAAACTGGTGTTTGTATTATTTATTGGAAAGGGGGGGATGGTTAACCTTGCCTGAGTCCTGGGTCAGGCTTAAGTGCTCTGGAAGAACTACTGTAGGTTGAAATATAGCTGCCTTAATACCTTAGAAGTAATGTAAACCAATTAACATTTGGGCTTAATTCGAGTCTATGAAGATATATATGATATGCAATGTATTGTGTTAATATTAAAACATATAAATATCATACTCGAAATCCAGACTCCTCGTACTTCAGAATCCAAGGATAATTTAATCTGAGTCTCAGATCAGCATGTTTCCTGCTGCTGCAGACTCCCCATCCTCCCCTGAACGAATGCTGCTGGACTCACTCATCTGTACGACTACTGCTGCAAGTCTGAAGAAATTTGGAAGATATAAAAAACAAATTTTACTACAGAAACAAAAGCCATTGGCTTCTTTTTCCCCAATACATTAGAGGCTCAACACCTGTACCAATTGTTTTTTCTTTTTGTGGAAATTCTTGTGCATGCATATTGAGAGCGCATGAATAGTGATGTTCTGCTCCAGGCTAACAACTAAAGGCCCATGCTGTGTTTGAGAAGGAATTTCAACAGTATTAAAAAAAAAAAAGGAAAAAGAATAGTAGGATTAGCTTCAGCAGCTAAATCAGGATGTTCAATATTCTCTATAGTCTCCGTTAGAAAGTTAAACTTTACTACATTTAAAATTGTATGCTTAAAAATAGGTAGTGTAGATTTATACACAGTAGTAGTCCTAAAAAGTTATGTTGTTTTTCATGAATTGTTATTATAGTAAGACAAGGTGCCGTGGACGTAGAAGAAGTAGGGCCAACCCGGTAGTCTCCATGTGCTGGTATCCCGGTGAGGAAGGTTTACCCCAAATCACGGGTCACGTCCCTTGGGAACTTGAGCAAGCCTGTTGCACAAGTTTCTGGACCCATTTTCCAGGCGGCCCAGAGGTGTCAAATGAGACCAAGTTACAGATGCAGCCACCAGTATCCGATCACTTGCCTGGGTAAAAGCTAATGGGCAAATGGAGTGAGGGAGCGGGATACCACATGCAAAAAAGAAAAATAACACAATAGTGCAACACAGTAGACGGGATCGTGGAGAACACAGGAAATCTGCAAATGTTATACTCACATACGTGTGAGCAAGTAAAGCATGTCACACTCAATAAGGTGTACAGGAACTGTGGTCCAATGTAGGGGACCCTCTGGGCGTAGAAAGGATGTAGGGGTGTACTAGGACAGGAAACCGAGAGACACCATAGCGTAGACTGTATATGACATACATTATATTTAATAAAAAAACTCACAAGTGCGCACTTGCAATTTGTGCATTAAAAACAAGCAAATAGGAAATGGTTAAATGGAGCGAAGACGTCCTCACCGCTTCTCCAAATGTTAGAGTCCATGCCTGGTGAAACACAGAACGCCAGGCGGATGATGCTCCAGATTGCGGCCACAAGAAACACCAATTCTGCTCAGGGGTGGTACACCACAATGCCACACTGTTTTATCCTTTGATTCAACGTGTTTCAAGCTTTGCTTGTTTTTTTTTTTTTATAACTTGTATTTTTTTATTTTTGTGAAAATACAGCATATATACATTTTATTTCCAGTACTGTGACATGCATTATTCATATCTCTTATGTATAACAGCTGAGCGCAAACATTGTCATCAAAACATAGTTATAAGTATTGACATAATCTTAAATAATAAATAATCATAAAGTAAAGTTAGGTGGGGGGGGGAGAGGAAGAGGGTGGGAGGGGGAGGGAGGACGGGATGCCGCGACTCTGCTCATCGCCTCCGAGACCGATGTCTAGTTTAATTTGTTGCTGCTGGGTGGGCTACTCCATCACCGGAGAACGCATCTAGCTACTATTAAAGCAAAACGGTGGAACTCTCCACCCCAGGGATGTCTGTCTGGGCCAGCCAAGGCGTCCAGACTTTTAGGAAATTTTCGCCAGTGTCATTGACTAAACTTGTCAATTTTTCCATCTGGCATATGAACCAAATTTTGTTCCGAATTTTGGGGATAACAGGAATTTCACTTTGTTTCCATAATGCTGCGATCTCGCACCGCACGGCTGTAGCAAAATGAGCTATTAGTTTAAGAGTTGCCTTTGAGAAGCCCTGTCGTGCTCTTCCCAAAAGGAAGAGCCCGGGGTCAAATGGGATGTCGAGGCCTAAAAGCCTCTGAAGCCAATTGATGATTTTTTTCCATAGTGGACTCAGCCGGGGGCAGGACCACAGCATATGTAACAGATCAGCGGGTTCTCCACACTGTCTAGGACAGAGCGGAGAACTACCGTGTACAAATTTGGATAGTCTAAGCGGGGTGAGGTACCACCTCATTAGGACCTTATATGCGTTCTCCTTTAATGTTGTGCAAATCGAGCTCTTAGCAGCTGTTGTTGCTATTTGTGTCCACTCGTCTAAATCTAGGGTCTCCCCTAAGTCTGTTTCCCATTTTAGCATGTAGCCTAGTTTGTGGGTGACTTTAATTCCAGAACCGATCACTTCTCTATACATCTGCGATGTGAGTCCCTTCGTATTAGTCTCATTCAGACAGAGCTTTTCGAAAGTTGTCAATGGTGGATATGGGGTTGAGTTGTTGTAAAAGGCTCTGATCTGGAGGTATCTATAGAATTCTGATTGTGGGATATTTTTCTCTTCTCTAATTTGTGCAAATGATATGAGTTTGTTGTCCACCACCAGATCTTGTAATCTCATAATATTATGCTGTTTCCAAATTTGAAAGTTAGCGCTAGGCATACCCGGAGCAAAGTGTGGGTTACCCCATAGGGTTGTCATCAGGGATTTTTTGGACGTAAGTCCGCATCGAAATTTGGTAACATCCCAGATTGCTAATGAGTTGGTCATTGAGGATAGCGGCTGAAGTATAGCGGATTTTCTTGCTATTTTTGGAGTCCATAATAGGTTGCTTAGTTCCAATGGGGAACAGGCTTTGCTTTCCAATGCGACCCATCGCTTCAAATCAGGGTTTGTTTGCCATTGGGAGAGTTGACATAATTGGGCCGCTCGATAGTATGAAATTAAGCAAGGTACTGCTAAGCCCCCTTCTGTTGGGTGTTTCATTAGGATCTGACTATTTATTCTAGGTTTTTTGCCTCCCCAAATAAATGTAAAAATGGCGGATTGTAGATCTCTAATTTCCTTCAAATTTAACGGTACTGGGAGGGTTTGGAATAAGTATAAGATGCGTGGGAGAACATTCATTTTTATGCTATATATTTTTCCTATCCAAGAGATATTGAATTTCGCCCACCTTCTTATATCCTCCTTCAGTGCTTTAATTAATTTGGGGTAGTTTGCTTTATAAATTGATTTATATTCACTTGTAATAAATACCCCTAAGTATTTAATTGCCTTAGGTTGCCAGCGAAAGTTGAAGTTTAAAGAGATCAGTTTTTCTTCTGGTTTTGGAATGGTAACGTTCAGGGCTTCTGACTTTGACTGGTTTATTTTAAATCCTGAAATTTTGTTGAACTTATCTAATAGGCTGAAGAGGTTAGGGAGGGAGGTGAGTGGTTTAGACAAGACCATTAGCACATCGTCAGCATAGAGGGCTATTTTGTGGGATTGATTATCTAATTTGAGACCGGAAATATCCGGATTCTCTCTCACATGTGCCGCTAACGGTTCCATGCACATGGCAAAGAGTAAGGGCGAGAGGGGGCAACCCTGTCTCGTGCCACTCTTGATCTTAAATATGTCCGAGGGGTAGCCTTGGTGCATCACTTTGGCTGTCGG
The DNA here is from genome assembly GCF_040206685.1 of Ascaphus truei. NCBI lineage: Eukaryota > Metazoa > Chordata > Amphibia > Anura > Ascaphidae > Ascaphus > Ascaphus truei. The sequence continues at coordinate 45,097,030 of NC_134492.1, read as the reverse complement.
ACCAGTGTACAGCGCCATAATAGCTGATATTAATTTATTCTCGAAACCAAATGCTCCAAGTGTAGCTTTTAAGTATGCCCAGTCGATCCTATCAAAGGCCTTTTCTGCATCTAGACTTAACACCATAATTTTTACTTTTTGCGATTTGGCTACTTCTAGCAGATCAACGATTCGACGGATATTATCTCCCGCTTGTCTATCTTTAATGAATCCGACTAGATCTGGGTGTATTAGTCTAGGTAGGATCTGACTTAATCTATTGGCAATCAATTTAGCATAGATTTTAATGTCCGTGTTGATAAGCGAGATAGGTCTATAACTTTTACAATCTAATGGGTCTTTGCCAGATTTATGAATTACGGAGATTGACGCTTGGAGCATGTTTTCGGGGAAGGGTTGTCCTGCCAAAACCGCGTTGAACATTTTGAGCAGGTATGGGGCCAAAATTTTGCTGAATTTTTTATAATAGAGGCCCGAGAAGCCATCTGTACCCGGGGCCTTCGAGGTCTTAAGGTTGTCTATAACTAGATCTAGCTCTTCTATGGTAAAGTCGAGACTCAGTCGCCCTCTCTCCTCAACCGTCAGCTTTGGTAGTTTTGAACTCGAGAGAAATGACTCACGCGATCGTTCGGTATTTTGGTTATGTACTATTTTATCCCCATTATATAGTTTCTCATAGAATGACTTGAATTCTTCAACAATTACAGATGGATTGCCAGAGATAGAGCCCGAGGATCTTTTAATGGCTTGTATACTATAATTAGGGGGTCTGTCTCTCAGTTTGTTGGCGAGCATAGTATCTGGCTTATTTGCTTTATCGAAAAATTTCCTCTTTGACCAATTCAGGGACATATCAGCCTGGGATGTTAATAGAAGATTTATTTCTATTTTGGCATCTCTTATTGGTTTGAGTAGGTTGGGGTTATTGGATTGTTTATGTTTGTCTTCTAGGGTTTTCAATTTAGGTTGTAGTAAATTTAACTTGTATTCACGTTCTCTCTTTTTTCTAGACGCTATACTAATAAGTGTGCCCCTGAGCGTGGCTTTATGAGCCTCCCATAGGGATAGATAGGAGTCTACTGAACCATCGTTCAGTTGGAAAAATTGCTCTATTTCGTTGGCCACTAATTGAGCGGTGAAAGGGTTCTTTAATAGGGCTTCATTAAGTTTCCAGTTTGCTCTAGGTCTGTCCAGAATTAGCTGGGTGCACCGTAGCTCTATAGGCGCATGATCTGACCATGAAATATCATGGATCCCTGTATGGGAGATCTGCGGGACCAGTCTGCTAGAGATAAAGAAGTAATCGATTCTGCTATAAGTTGAATGCGGGTGGGAGAAGAAGGTATAATCCCTGTCGTGGGGGTGTTGTTCCCGCCATATGTCTAGCAGTTGGTTTTTTGCTAGACCCCTACGTAGGGCCTTTGGGATAGCCTTTGGGTAACGCTGAGTTTGATGTGACCTATCGAGCTTGGGATTTAGAGCTAGGTTAAAGTCTCCTGCTACAATTATGGGACCCTTGGCAGTTGTATGTAGTTTGTTGAAAAAGGTCGTGAAGAATTGTGGCTCTTGGATATTGGGGGCATACAGTGTTGCCAATGTTAGTGGTTGATTATTTAGGGTGCCTATTAGGATTAGGTATCTGCCTTCCTTATCTTTGAGGGTTTTCTCTAGATGGAAAGGGCATTTATTGTGAAAGATGATGGCTACTCCTCGTTTTTTTGTAGTAGACGAGGAGGTATAGAATTGTCGGAAGTGTTTGTCCAGGTATTTTGGAGTGTTCTTAGAGCTAAAGTGTGTTTCCTGGATTAGGATAATGTCCGCCTGCTTTCTTTGATAGTCAGTACAAGCTACCTTTCTCTTGTTTGGGCTATTGAGGCCTTTTACATTGTGAGATAATATAGTCAGCCCCATGGTAAGATGTATTGGAGGGCTAGTGTAAGTGGGATCTGTGTGTTATACAGAGTGGTGGGGTGTGGTACCTGTACATCCAGTGTCTTTGGAGCGAGTGTGTTGCAGAGGCGGTCATTGATTTCGGACAGATGTCGCGGCATTCCGGTGAGGAGGGGAGGGGGAGGAAAGGAGACAAAAAACATTAGTAACATAAACAACAGTGGAGAACCAATAAGGGTCAAAGACTCTTGTGGATCTCTTGCCTTTGGGAGGGCAAATTGCCAGCAATTATCTGCACAGCCTGTGCAGTTGCCCCTGGAGTTTGGGGCATGCTCCTCCCAGAGGACTTTGTGGCTTGTCCTATAATAAGCTAGGACATGCCATGTCGGCTTCATGACGATAGCCAGGGAAGGGAGAAGACTCCCCCTCGACTTTTGTGGATGAAAATACAACTAGCGTGAACTTTGCATAACAACAATTTTTTTTTTTTTTTTTCCCCCATTATTTTTATTTTATTTTTTATATGGGGATAAGGTAACCCAGAGACCAGCCAGGCGGACGCTACGGTGGATGTCTGCATTAAGGGGACAGCTACCTGTCAGGAGAGTAGTTCCTCATAGGGAGGGATTTATACTAGGGGGGTCTCAGCTGTGGGATCAGTGCTCTTACGATGCTAAGAAGGGCATTGATAATGTGGAGATCACTAGTTAGCACCTCTAGCTCACAGTCCCTCCCTTGCTTGTCTTCCCCAGGTATCGCACAATATATATATAATACAGGCGGCAGGGGGGGGGAGGGGGCGACCCATGACTCTCTTTCTATATAGTGGCGGTCATACCCCGTGTCCCGTCGCCCCCACCCCACCCAACCCCCTCCGATAAACACTGACCCACCCCCCCATCACATTGGGTGTTCTGTGCCACTATGCCCATGGGTGTGCACATTCCCCCCAGGACTAACGGGAAGTCCTTTGTGATGACGCCTCCATGACGCCGCAGGATCAGCTGTCCACACCGAGGGGTGAGTTGGGCGTGGATATGGGGGGAGAAGCGGCCGCCAGATGCGTCAACCGCATATATCGGGACTCTTTAGTGTGCCCCCTGTAGGGAGTGGGGGGCGCCCCCGTCATCTGTGTCTCCCTCCTCTGCAGTGCTGCATGGACCCTTCAAGATGGCTGCTGGCCGCCTCCGAGTGCAGAGCGCTTCCGCGGGGGTAGCAAGATGGCCACCGTCTCAAACCAAACTTTTGAAGGTCCCAACTTTATGGACAACGTGGATGGACAAACGAGCAGTCCAGTGGTCGTGCCGCTTTAAGGCTCAACTGTTTGTTGCCGGACCTCAGTTAAGGGCCATATCCCGTGACTTGCTGCGTTGGCGAGTCACTCGGTTCCAGCCCGGCTCCGGGGAGGCTGTTTCTGCGACTTGCAGGTGCGTAATTTGTTCCTTGAGGCCCAGCTTCACTAGAAAGCGGTCTTGGTCTTCAGGGGAGCGTAGTATGTGTGCGGCTCCATTCTTTAGGACCTGGAGACCGAAGGGGAATACCCACCGGTACCTGATCCCCTTGTCTCGGAGGAGTCTGGTGACCGGGCCAATGGCTTTGCGCTTAAGCAGGGTAGTCGGTGAGAGGTCCTGGAAAATCAGGAGTTTGATCCCCTCAAACTCCACGGATCCCTTTGCGCGTGCGATTTGGCAGACTGCTTCTTTAATTCTAAAAAAGTGTAGCCTTGCGATGATGTCTCTCGGGGGATCGTTTGGCTGGGGCTTGGACCTGAGGGCCCTGTGACATCTGTCAAGATGGAGATCCGCTTCAGGCCTGTCAGGGAACAGGCTTGTCAGCCATTTTGTGAGGAACTCCTCCGGATCAGCGATCTCCTCAGGGACTCCTCTCACCCTGATGTATTTGCGCCGATCGCGGTTTTCGGCATCTTCTTGTTTAAGCGCAAGTTCATTTATTTGTGCCTGCAAGTTTGTGGTCACTTTTTCAGTTTTGCGGACCGCTTTGATCGTTGAATCTAGCCGCGTCTCTACTTCGTCGGTTCTGGCGCCAATTCCGGCAATGTCTCTGCGAAGATCAGAGAGTTCAGAGTGTAAGTGAGATTTTAGTTCATCACAGAACTCTCTCATGATCCTGCGTGTCATAGCTTCCGTGGACCGGGGTTCTGATTGTTCCATAGGCGGATCATCCTCAGAATCAGAAGTGACATGCGGTGGTGAGGGTCCCATTCTGTGGGTGCGGGCCGGATCAGTTTTATTAAAGTAGGTAGTGAGAACTGCCTTGGTTTTGCCCGATTTTGTTTTGGCTTGCATCTCTGTATGCTCCTATCGTGATTTAATCCCGTTTTGTGGCGTTCACGCTAGTTTTAGTGCACTTTAAATGCTTCTAATCTGGCGAGGGGGAAGGAGCTCTTCACTCACGCATCCATTCCCTTAGCCTTCGCGCATGCGCCTTCATTTCTTTATTTTTTAATCGTAGGTAGCCAAGCATTGGGGAGCTCCAACGTCAGGGGAGGTTTTTCTGCACAGTGGCTGTATATATATATATTTTTTTCTTTTTTTTTTTTATTGTGAAGATTAGGGCTGGGGAGAGTGTGTTGGAATACAACTCAGAGCCCTGTTTTTCAGCTTTTCTGTGGTGCATATGCTTGTGTGTTACTCAGGCTGGTTAGTTTTTGTGTTTTGGTGTTTTTTATTTATTTATGTGCCTGGGGGGAGATATACCTTTAAATCCAACCTGCGGCGGCCATCTTGGATTTCGCCGACACGCAGGCTGGAACGCAGAGATCCAGGCAGCTCCGATCCTGCTGTAGCAGCTGTTCTCAGCCCCCCTCCGCACCACAACAGTGCAGGCAGATCGATGGCAGCACAGGGAGGCCGGGGGGAATAGCAGGAAGGCGCGCTGGTCAGATTTTCTGCCGGCCGGGAGAGGTAAGGGCTGCGTGCAGCTACAGAGCCATGGCGGCCATGTTAATTAGCCTCCAGTCGCACCCGAGCCCTCCGCCACCACCGCAGACCCCACAGGTAGTCTCAGTCCCCAGTAGGGACGGCAGGAGGTGTGGGGGGTGGGGGGGGAGCGCAGGACCACGGAGCAGGAAGGCACGCTCTGACGGACCGCTGGCCGGGGGAAGGTATGACCGGTACTCAGCTCTCTCTCCCTCACAGAGCAATGGCAGCCATTTTGGGTGCCATGTCCCGCTGATAGTCTGCTGGCTACTCCCTCACTTCTTCCTCCAGAGCGCGCAGGGGGAGATATGCTCAGGCGGGGGACAGGCTGCAGCACTCGTGAGGAAGGGCGATCAGGCCCCGGGGGACCGAGGCTCAGGTGTGGGTACAGCTCGCAGCACCCGTGAGCCCCCTAGGTGTAATGGCGCCGAGTGACAGGGGTGTGCAGTGCTCGGGAATAGGGAGACAGGCTTGGCAGTTGACAGCTCTGCTACAGCCGAGACCCGTGGGAGGAGGGGTGTCCAGGAAGAGAGATTTTCCTAATTTGGGTTGACAGGAGTGGGAGGCAGACCAGGTTCCAATTTAATTGTTTAAAGGGGGGTTGGGGGGACAGATCTGCGAGTCAGCTCGCCTGTGTATTCTCCAGGGTCTCAAGAGGAGAGGGCAGAATCCAACTCACGTTTTTTCAGCTCTGTTCTTATACTCTTCTGTTCTGTGATAAAGTCAAATATGTTGTACTTTGCATCTGTGTGTGAGTGCCTGATTTTATGGTTTTATTGAGTGCCTGTTTATCCGTTTGATACTGCAGGGCCTCGTGTCTCTTCGGCCTACAGTAGGTTTACATGCAGCCACACCATCTAGGCCCCATAAGTGGGTAATTTCCCCAAATATAGTCCGATTTGATCAAGTCTCAGCTTGTGGTGATCCCCAGCTCTACTACACTCTAAATCTGTGTCTTTTTTGGTAATTAGAGCGACGATGCCCTGTGATGGATAAAGCTTGTGGTTTTGCTATCCAGGAGCTTAAGCACTACACGTCCATCTTGCCTGAGCTCCAAGCCACGCCCCCAGCTTTGCTTGTTTTTAATGCACAAATTGTAAGTGTGCACTTATGAATTTCTTTTATTAAATATATGTCATAAACAGTCTACGCTATGGTGTCTCTCTGATTCCTGTCCTAGTCCACCCCTACATCCTTTCTACGCCCAAAGGGGCCCCTATGTTGGACCACAATTCCTGTACACCTTATTGAGTGTGACATGCTTTACTTGCTCACACGTATGTGAGTATAACATTTGCAGATTCCCTGTGTTCTACACTATCCAGTCTACTGTGTTGCACTATTGTGTTACTTATCTTTTTTGCATATGTGGTATCCCGCTCCCTCACTCCATTTGCCCACTGTTCTGTAAGGAAAAAGAAGACATTTTCCATGTTTGAAGGTTGAGTGGGATCATTACAGGCATACCCCGCATTAACGTACGCAATGGGACCGGAGCATGTATGTAAAGTGAAAATGTACTTAAAGTGAAGCACTCCCTTTTTCCCACTTTTGATGCACGTACTGTACTGCAATTGTCATATACGTGCATAACTGATGTAAATAACGCATTTGTAACAGGCTCTATAGCCTCCCCGCTTGTGCACAGCTTCGGTACAGGTAGGGAGCCAGTATTGCTGTTCAGGACGTGCTGACAGGCGCATGCGTGAGCTGCTGTTTGCCTATTAAGCGAAATGTACTTACTCGCGAGTGTACTTAAAGTGAGTGTCCTTAAAGCGGGGTATGCCTGTATATGTAATTTTACTGTTTTGGGGTTGTTAATCAACCTGGGTCATTGTATCACTTCAGTTAGCCTTTTACCACTTGGGGTCACTGTTTGCCTTGTTCATTCATTCTCATTACTTTGAGTCTGTTGCCAGTTGCACTCACCTGAGCGCCAGACCTGTGCTTTCTATATTCATGGGTAAAAACTAAGGCATCTCACAGTAACAGCCTCAAAATGCCTCAAAATTTCTGTGAAATTCTGCTGCCAGACTAATGGCCCATCGGATTAACACAGCAGGGGTCCCAGCAGTCCCATTCAGTTTGAATGGGATTGCAAGGACCCCCCGCTGTGTTAAGACGATGGGCCAGTAGTCTGGCTGCAGAAATCTCACAGAAATGTTGCAGTTTATTGGGAGATTGCCGCAGATTTTCCAAGGCAAGTGATCTAATACTGGTGGCTGCATCTGTAGGCTCAAATTTGTGTTGTCTTCTTCCCTATTGTGTTTTCCCTTCCCCCCCCATGCCGGTACAGAGCCTGAATGGTCTGAGAATGAAGAACTACAGTCTACAGTAAATGGCCCCGGAGTCAGTGGCGAGGCTACCCAGGAGATGCAGATCCGGTAAGCACATTGCATCATAGAAACAAATGGCAATAAACTTTATCTCACATAATGTGACAGGGTTTAATAGTCCAAACAAAAGAAAAGTAGCATTCACAGATTACAAAAATAAAAAAGCAAACACCCTCCTCCTACAGGAGTCACACTTCCATTAAAAAAAATTCCCAAAGTATCTAGATAACATTTTAGACAATATTATCTCTCCTCAGCACAGGAAAAGAAAAGGGGGGTTGCAATACTATTCCATAACAGAATGCCCTTTAAGGTAGAAGTGATGAAAAGAGATAAAATGGGTAGATTTCTCATCCTAATGGGAACTAGTCAGGGCCGCTGCTTAACATTAGCAAACGTATATATGCTCCCTGTGAGAATGACCCCAACTTCTTTAGAACATTTTTTTTACATCTTTGAGAGCTATTGCCAAAGGCATCGTTATTCTAGGAGGTGACTTTAACAAGGCACTAGACCAGGAACTCGACAAATCTTCACAGAGTAGAAGGAAGAGAATAGAAGGGACAGAAGCACTGATCACAGGACTTAAAGAGAATCAGTTGATCGATATTTGGAGGGAACTAAATCCCAGAGAAAAGGGATATACGTTTTATTCACACCCACACTCGTGCTATGGCAGGATAGATTACTTCTTTGTATCTAATAGCCAGGTCCCACAGATGTCCTATTCCAGGATCCATGATATTTCATGGACAGATCATGCACCAATAGAGCTAAGGTGCGAGCAAATTAATCTAGACAGACCTGGAGCAAACTGGAAATTGAAAGAATCAATTATAAAGATCCCTGAAGTAACCCAAATATTTAATGTACAACTAGCCCAATTTTTCACGATTAACAAAGACATCATAGCACTCAGACCACCCTATGAGAAGCACATAAAGCAACCCTGAAAGGCTTATTAATCAATATAGCAGCTGGTAGGGACAAAAAGAGAGATGCAAAAGTGAGTAAACTGCAGTCTAAGCTACATGAGCTCTCTATCTTACATAGACGTAACGGTAGAGCGTACACACTTAAAGAGCTGAAAGATGTTAGGATAGAACATGCTTCTCACCTCCCAGGTCGAGAAGTCACTGAGTCAAAGTGGAAATGTTTTTAAAAAGCGAACAAGCCAGATACCAGGTTAGCTAACAAAATTCGAAACAAGCAGCCAAATTATAATATCCAATCCATCAGGACAAAGTCAGGGGACCTGACATCTAACCCCAGACGCATAGTGGAGGAGTTTAAAGCATACTATGAAAATCTTTATAATGGGGAGAAGGTGGCATATAATGTAAACACGAGTGAGGCCTTGAAAAGCTTCCTACCTGACGCAAACCTACCTAGGATGGACATGGGGGCGAGAGAGATATTGCAAACGGACTTGACTATGGAAGAATTACTGCAAGTTGTCAAACAACTCAAACCATCCAAAGCACCAGGCCCAGATGGATTTTGTAGTCTGTACTATAAAAAATGTATAGCAATTCTAGCCCCTTATATTCTACAGATGCTTAACTCTGTATTAGCAGGGGCTCCGTTCCTGGAGCAGATGCTGAAAACAGCCATCTCGTTAATCTATAAACAGGGCAAAGACCCAAAAAATTGTAAAAGCTAACGGCCAATATCTTTGATAAATTTGGATATTAAAATATATTCCAAAATGCTGGCCAATAGATTAAGTCACATCCTGCCTAGGCTGATTCAAACAGATCAAGTTGGATTCATTAAGAATAGACAGGTGGCCGACAATACCAGGTGTATCATAGATTTAATTGAGTTTGCAAACATCAATAAGATCCTGGGTCCGGGCTTGAGCCTAGATGCGGAAAAAGCCTTTGACAGGATCGACTGGCCATATCTAGATGCCATGCTTGGGGCGTTTGGTTTCGGGGGACAAATTTAATGGGCAATCAAAGCGTTGTATACCAGCCCAGCAGCTAGAGTAATGCATCAGGGCTACACCTCCGACATATTCAAGATTAAAAGTGGCACAAGACAGGTATGTCCGCTGTCACCACTGTTCTTTGCACTAGCATGGAGCCATTAGCTGCTCAAATAAGGAGCAACCCAGATATCTCTGGATTTTGAATTCATTGGCAGGCCCTTAAAGTAGCTTTATATGCGGACACATGCTTTTATTTAATTAATTGGTTGGCTAGTGCTTTTATTTCTTGAATTGGGGTGTTTAGGTGCTTGTGTATATCTTTTATTATTGTATATTTTTGGCCTTCATGCTTTTTTATTAGTGTGACAATTGACTGTTCTAGTGGCTTATCATGCCCATATTATACAGGTATGATGTACCACTATGCCAATCAATGGGTAGAGGGTGGGTATAGTGGTCCCGGGTGGTTAGGCCTCCTGGGTGGGTAGTGGGGGACAAGGCGTAACCCCTTAATTACTATAGCGGTTATTAACCAGTAAGGTGATTAAGGGGTTAGAGCCCATCAGATTGTGTTTTTTCTTGTATTCTTTCTGGCATCGGAGGACATGGACCTGCAGTAAGCCGATGAGGACACCCTTCATGATGGCAAGAGTAAGTAAAAAGGTTTATTTAATTTATTTATGCTGGCTGGCTAATGTTTTATTTTAAAATAGGCAAATGAGCAATAATCCATATCTGGATAATAGTTATTTTGCCCATTGCCCATTACTGTACTGTATGTGTTGGGGGGGGGGGTAGGGGGGTGTATTTATTTCAATGTATTGCAAAAAAAAATTGGCCACAGAATTAGTACCCAAGCCAGCGAGTACCTGCGGGGACCACACGACGGCCGCCAGACACCTGCGGGGATCACCTGGGGACTCCTGACCACCCGCGGCCTTTGTTATCAATCATGTAGGGATAGAGGAGGTGATATTAATGTTGTTGTGTTTTTAATGTTTATTGTAGGTAGCAGTTGTTCTTATATACATTTTAATACTAGTGAATGATCAGGGGGTCTCCGGAGCAGAACCACGTTAATTTGAGGTCCGGGACACCCTGCTTCCCAAGATAAAGGCCCTGTTATGGGGTGCCGGTATCACCTATTCATTTAAATGTCCCGCGTCACGTGACCGTGGGAATAAAATGCATAGGAGATACCGACACCCCATAATGGGGCCTGTATCTGGGGAAGCAGTGGGTCGACAGACTTGAAAGCAATGCGGTTCTGCTCCGGAGACCCCCTGCTCATCTACACTATTTTACATTTTATATTAAAAAACATTCATTTCTGTAGAGATTTGAGCAGGGAGAGGTGGCTCACTCTGTGCAGCTCTCTCTGCAGCTGAAAGAAATCGCCGGGTAAGGCCTTTTCAGTGAGGCAATCATCACGTCGCCGGCTAATCACCCTTTTAAGGCATTTTGCTATCACAGGTAATCGAGGCTTTCTGAATACCATGATAGCAACGCTCAAAAAATAGGCGATATAAATGGCGCGGCAATTTTTTTTAATGAACGCTTATAGCATAGTCCCCATTATGTTAGATGGAGATAACTCTATAGTTTCCCTATTTAACTGCATATTCTGTAATGTATGCTATTTTTATGCAGAAATTACTCTCTGCAAACACTTGAATTGCTTAAGATGTAAAAGGTATACATGTTAGCCACTCCACATAAACTGAAATATTGGGATTAAAGAAAGAGTAGAAATTAACAGGAAGTTATATTCAGAAACAGGATATGAGCAGAGAGGAGATAGTGTTAAAGCAACACGCGGCGAACGAATGCAAAGGAAAATGTTAAAGCAGCAAAACTTGAAAAAAACCTGTATCTTTTTTTAAACATTAATCAGTTCTGCAGCACAGTATATTAAAATAAAAATGCATCTTTGCTTCCAATTTTTTATTTTGGTTTTCCTCTATATTCTTTCCTGAATTCTACCTACAAGAGATAAACTTATTTAACAAGAACAGATAGATATACATATTTTATACAGATGTTAATTTATGCATTAACTCATTAGGAGCGTCCAAATACAGTAATACAAGAAATATTGTGTGCGTCAAAGAAATATTTGGTGCAGCTGAAGGATTCTCAGAGGTTTATGCCTGATGGGTCTTTAATCCTTTAATCCCCAGTGTCAAATGAGGTGGTACAAGCAGGACACAGGGAGCCTCCAATCTATAGCTAACCCCTTTGCCTGGGTAACCATGAGAGAGATGTCTGGGGGAAGCGATAGCGTTAAGGTGGAAAATGCAGTGAGAATAAGCATTCTAATAGCCTTTCTCACCAGCATGAGATAAATATATACAGTACAGTATATATATATACATATTTTTTTTTGAGACTGGGCATAATATTTTTAATTTCTTATTTACTGCACTCAATAGCATATAGAGAAAGCACAGAAGATATTCAAACTTACTGTAACTTTTAATTTATACCCACTTTGAAAATTCACACAAATGTGTTTAAAATCTAAAACATGTTTCATGAACTTCTTCACTCTACTCAATAAAGGTTTAAGTGTACTGCATGGAGCTCACAGGTGTATTGAATCGAGAGATTTATCTCTTATTTAATTCATTATTTTTTACTTTTTCTAACCCGCTCCTCACCAAGAAAACCCAGTACTAGAGTGCATGTAGGGATTTAGGGAGGACACCCATTCCAGATATATAAATACATACACATATATATAATACATATAAATACATACACAATCATTTGCCACCAAGATTAGCAGTCGCAATCAAGTTCCTTCGTATGATGATAAGTATCGTAGCTTCCAATATGTAAACTAATCTAAAAAGGTGAGGACGTTCTAAAACTCTGAGGATCTGGAAATAAACCTAATTGGAGTAACTAATTAACCTAAAGTACAGTAAGGTACCAATAAAGATATACATTAAAAGAGTAGAGCTGAAAATAATTTACTCTTTTGATACAGCAATAGATAATGTATATACTAGTGATTTCCACTCTGTTAGGGGATGCTATTGCCATTAGAGATATTCTTGTTGTTTATCAGTTCGGAAACAGATGGTCAAGTCTAAAACCTATCAAGTTCCAGCAAAATAAAAATACATAATGTTTTTAGAACCCAAACTAAAACCCCAATGAAAGTGCCCATTCTTAATTCATACAAATTCACACAGTTAAACCTTTTGCTCAAATCAAGATGGAAAAAAATTGCTGCACTTCAAATTGTACGTATTCCCAATTGGCTTAGAAGGAAAATGTTAGTACAGTAAATACAGAGTACATTATACATAAAGAAACGAAAACACGCAATTGACAGCATACAAAAATCTTGTTAAAAGGCAAGATCAACAACAAATGTGCTGGATTACACATTAACACATTTTTAAACTGTATATTGTATTTACAAACCTTCACTGTAGCTAATCCAAGATGTGCACTTGTTATTATTAGTGGCAATAATTTTATAATTATGGAATTTGTGCATCCAAGCTTGACAGGTTCAAAATTGGTTCAGCTTTGGGGCCTAACAGCAACAGAGAAAGGGACCAGGGATTTAAAAAGAAGAAAAGAGACTGTTTTATTAATCTTGAGTTACTGTATATTAGGAGAAATATAAAAGGACACATCTACTCAGAGGGTGGATAAATGTATGGAATAAAATGTAAAAGGTTTTCATTTTTAGGCAAGGAAAGATACGTAAACTGAATATTATAGGGGGTTTTGGTAATATGTTCAATACAATTAGATTGTAAGCTCCTCGGAGCAGCGGAGCAGGGACTCCTCTTCCTATATGTTATGTTTATATCTGAAGCACTTATTCCCATGACCCGTTATTTATATTATTTGTTATTTATATGATTGTCACGTGTATTACTACTGGGAAGCGCAATGTACATTAATGGCGCTATATAAATAAAGACATACAATACAATAGATGTATCCTCCTCTATTGATCTCTCTGTGGGGGTACCCCAGGGCTCTGTCCTGGGACCTCTTCTCTTTTCTCTGTATACACTCTCTCTAGGTGACCTAATAACATCTTTTGGGTTTAATTATCACTTCTATGCTGACGACACACAAATATACTTTTCAACACCCGACCTTACACCTGCTATACAAACCAAAGTTTCTGAATGTCTGTCTGCTATATCATCCTGGATGGCCCTCCGCCGCCTTAAACTCAACATGGCTAAAACAGAGCTCCTCATACTTCCTCCCAAACCTGGCCCTACTACCTCCTTCCACATTACTGTTGGAACTACGATCATTCACCCAGTAGCCCAAGCACGCTGCCTAGGGGTCACACTCGACTCCTCTCTCACATTCGCCCCTCACATTCAAAACATTTCTAAAACCTGTCGCTTTTTCCTCCGCAATATAACAAAGATACACCCTTTCCTCTGTTGCTCGACTGCTAAAACTTTGTCTCTAGCCCTCATTCTCTCCCGTCTTGATTACTGTAACCTCCTGCTGTCCAGCCTTCCTGCCTCTCACCTGTCTCCCCTACAATCTATCCTAAATGCTGCTGCCAGAATCACTCTACTCTTTCCTAGATCTGTCTCAGCATCTCCCCTCATGAAATCCCTCTCCTGGCTTCCGATCAAATCCCGCATCTCACACTTCATTCTTCTCCTCACTTTTAAAGCTTTACACTCTTCTGCCCCTCCTTACATCTCAGCCCTAATTTCTCGTTATGCACCATCCCGACTCTTGCATTCTTCTCAAGGATGTCTTCTTTCTACCCCCTTTGTATCTAAAGCCCTCTCCCGCCTTTAACCTTTTTCACTGACTTCCCCACACCTCTGGAATGCCCTTCCCCTCAGTACCCGACTAGCTTCTCTCTATCCACCTTTAAGACCCAACTTAAGACACACTTGCTTAAAGAAGCATATGAATAGCACTGTGAATATTCTGAACACGTGATACATAAAGCTTGGCCCCCTGCAGACGCACTTACCAGAACTCACTCTTACTGTCTCTGTACGTTCTCCCTACCTACCAATTAGACTGTAAGCTCCTCGGGGCAGGGACTCCTCTTCCTTAATGTTACTTTTATGTCTAAAGCACTTATTCCCATGATCTCTTTTTTATATTATCTGTTATTTATTTGATTACCATGTGTATTACTACTATGAAGCGCTATGTACATTAATGGCACTATATAAATAAAGACATACAATACAATAGATTACAGTAGAAGGGACTGTTTCTGCTATCAATTCTATGATTCTTAAGGGAGCTGGAACACACGCGAGAACCACAATATATTAAAATTCAGCTACAGTGAATTAATTGTGCACTATTTTTTTTCAATGAAACTCACTTTTTATAAAAGATCAGAGGATCATAGGAATTACAGATGTGCAAACTTTTCACCTAAATTGGCAAACCTTGTGAAATGTGCCATTTATTTCAAACTTTGAAAACTGAAACTTTTTAAAAAGGAATTCACCACGCCCTGAACCATGGATTCTCTCTCTAGCCTCTCCAACAAAACCCATATTTTACGGCATACACTGGCGACACACTTTATTCGAGCTCGGCTAGTCCCACGAATTCGGGTATACCCGGGTGTATTGAGGTTTGTGACTGTTTTCTGCCCGAGTGCATTGAGGTATTTTCCAAGCAGGGATTGAAGCATTTTATTCCCGCTGGCTGCAATACTGCACAGTATATATATATATACTGCATTACAATTCATGAATTTATGCCATCTGGTAGACACGCGAAGCATTGCAGCCTATTAAATCCTAATCATTATCATTTATTCTTCTCTGGTAAAATGTAACAATTTAATTTAAAATTATTACATCTATCAAACGGCGAATATTCCAACGTCAAGGTCAAGCAAAACAGAGTTAAATAAAATTTGGACAAGTTTGCTCATCTCGTACATTAAATATGTTATGGTGGGTAAAAAGTGACAACAACTCTCTACCGTACAGGGCTCCATGTTAAAATGGATCAAATTAAAAGGTAACACTCTGTGCTAATTTGCATGACATTTCCCAGAATCCCTGGCTGCAGTGGAAGCATGGTATGCTAAGAGATAATGGTGAAAAGCAGGGCTGTCTAAGATGTGAATGTGCTAACAAGTAAAAATTGTGTTTGTTCATCTCTTATAGTTATAGGGATACATCAAACCACCAGGAATGATGTCGAAATCTTCCTACTATCATGTCAGAGTGTTTAAGTGCTAATTATATGACACCCTATTTTTAGAGTTTGATTTTAGCTCAGTGAGACTAGTGACTGTACTGTAGGTCTAAGGCAACGCCATTCTACCTATGGAGGCTCCTCACCTTCACAAACCAGTGTTTCTTTGGTTTATTTCTCCCAAGTATTTTCTTTTTCTATGCAGGTATCTTTTCTTGAGAATAGCTTTCGTTCATGATTTGAACAAAGGAGAAAAGACACACAAATGGAGTCAGCTTGCCTATTTCCTTTCTAATGTCAATCTAATCGAGACCTTCTCATTAAATCATTGGATCCCTCTTGTTCCTGAATATACTGTAATGCAATCATAGAGGGATTCTGTAGACACCCTCATTTCTAAGAACGTTAATAAGGTTTAATCAAAACTTAATCATTTCAATACCTCGAGCTAAAGTTCAGTACAATTGTCTCAAGGCATAACCTGTGTAGCAAAGTGTAACCTCTTCAGTGCCAGAGGCGAATACTGTGTCTTTGACAACTTCATCCCCAAAACAGCTGTATAATGCTATATCTTAATAGGTGATTTAAAATATTATATCCAACACCAAAGGACTACATCAACACTTATCTGAATTTACCAATAGGCAATGGTAAGCATGGGACGCAGGTCAATAGGAATTTAAAATCAATTCAGAATTGTAAACAGGTTAATGTAAAAAAAATGTTTTAATTAAACTATTTTGTAATACACAAATTTTCTGGAACAATTGGTGCATCTGATGATGAAATAGAAGGGAAAGCAGAATCAAATAAAAATAAATAGAGATTGATAATGTGATAGCCTGCTCTATTTAGTTTACATATACTTGCAGAGTTGCAGTGCCATCTGCTGAAAATGTTTTGAATGAATAAAGACAGGATATTAATAGTAATCCTATTAAGAGTCAAGATATTTAGCATTTGTTGCTTGCTGTGCGGACAGTGAAAGTGCCAGCGTTCTGGGAGTCCTTTATACTTGCTGTGTTGTAAGCAATTGTGGTGACCATCCTAAGGAGGATTTTATTTGCACATTGTATAAGTTCACGTGTAATTATTTTTGATGTTATTAACATTTTATTATTTTCATTTTTAGTCCTATGTGGACATGTATACCATATATCAGAATATAGTAATTTTAAGGTTATTTGACCACCTTGTGGAGATATTTGTATTCTCATGGACTATCAGTGCACCTATTATATTGCACAGAGTGTGCAATACATAGGATCTCTTCGGGTCCCTCTTTTGGGACCAACCCTGACAATTGTTACTTGCTGTGTTGTACTATATTAAAACAAAACTCTGTAAAGTGGCGCTTATAAGTTTAGATTTCAAAAAGGCCAAATGTGTGACATTGAATCGTTTGGAGCCAAATACTGTGAGGGTTACATTGTATTGCCTTAGAACAAATAGGAGCTACAGTATTAAGCTTGCTGGGGCCTTTAGCAATTGAAGTTTGCCTTTACCCTTGAGCTACCTGTCATGATTTTGCTTGGAGTACATAATAAATGCTGTAACTAGAATCATCTCATTCTATGCTGGATTAGACTTTTGTTCTCTTCCATCTAAATCCATGTATTTTTATTAGCAAACAAGTTCCCCTCATTTCTATCAAGGCTCTACATTCTTCTGTTTTATATATTGTATGTTTGAGCCCTAATATTTTGCGATGCCACTGCGTGCCCTGCCTCGTTTTATGCCCCAGTTTTCATTACTGCTCTCTCTAATGGCTTTTTTACTTTATTCTCCTTATCTGCACAGTCCTTCCATCTTTAAGTATCCTACAGTACTAGAGTAAAAGGCTTAATTCAATATGTAAGTCTCTCCTAGAGACCTACTCTATAAAGGGAAGTGTTCAAATAGCTTGCAAAACAGAACTGTAATGCACTCTTTTAGATCTTCAAACTGGGGTATAACAGACACTGCAGCACAAAGTTCAGCAAATTAAGGGTCCTGTGCATTTTCAGACCAAGACAATTTCTTCGGCAATCTCCACAAGAGTTTGTATGTGTATGTACAGAATGCTTGTACAGTATGTGTGTGTATGTGTGTGCGCAGATATAGCAGCCATTATTGCTCCCGCTGGGTAACTATAGCAAATTCCCTTGTACCTTTTATATAAATATGGAGCTGTTCCATGCAAGGCTTATGATATATAAGTAAATGAGCAATAGTATACAAATATTACTGAGGACGCACCATGTGTGCTGTTGGTCCTTGGCAGACACATTCTTTAAATTAATTTCATTGAATACCGTGGTTTTCAACAGGATTTTTATCAATACTTGAAGACTGTAATAGTTGGGAGATGCTTTTTAACACGAAGGAAGATTACACGTGCAGATTCAGCTAGTTCATGCATTAAAATCTTACATATTAAAAATAAATTAAAAAAAAACATTGGCTGATATTGCCTTTCAGAGAGAAGTTCTTCAGTATGTAACAGTCTCTGTACAAACAGGGCTTTTTCTTTCTGTATGAAATTGCTGTTAAAACCTAAAATGCTAAAAATCAGCAGAATAGGCACGGCTGATCTTAATGATGACTGACACACTGCTGTAAAATCCCTGCCAAATCTTAGTTATTGCTATAAAAGGTGTCTGAAATAGATTATAAATTACATAGAAACAGTCTGCCTATCCATTAAACTGTGCATTGCAAAATGTGATTCACTAGGATTATAAGCAGCTATGGATAAGGAACAATGCTAAAATATGATTACTTCTAAGTTATTTGGGAATGCTGTGCCTCGCTATAATGTGTGCACTGTGACAATGTGTCGTGTTATCTTTATTAGAAGGAAGAATACAGATGTAGAAAGACTCACTGTTCCTGCGACGCGGTTAAAGAAGCTCCCTGGAGACATAATTACCGTGGGTGGCAGCGACCTTGGAGACAATAAGCTTCATCTGTATTTCAGGTTAATGAACAACTAGGTATAAACCAATGAGAGTTAACACATCAAGCAGGCATATTAACTAATGCAGGGGGGTGCAATCTTTTTTTCCCTGTGCCCCCCTGCTGGGTTTCCCCCTCTCCTCGCGCCCCTTCCCCCCTATTACCTTGATTCAGACTTCCTGGCGTCACGTTGTCATGACAACGTGATGCCACATGACCCCGCAGCATCATTTGACGCCGTGCTGCCATGGCGACGCGTCACCAGGAGCGTCTGAATCAAGATAAGTAAGGTTTACAGAGGCTCTGCAGCTCCCCCGGCATTAATTTAAATGCCTTCGGGAAGCGCGCGCGGGGCCTCTGTAAACCCTGCGCCCCCCGTAGCGAATCTCGCGCCCCACACTTTGCGCACCACTGAACTACCGTATGTTACTTTCTACATCGAAAGAAAAAAATGGTGAACTGTATTCTTCCTTCAGTAAATAGCTTTTAGTTAACTCCAGGTAATGAGAGGTAATTCTTAATGTATTACTTCCTGGTAAAACATTTTATAAATAAATACTTCAGATGATTCACCTGCCACTATGCTATCCGAGTTATGAAAATCACTAATGATCATGATTACTAAAAGCAGAATTTTTTTTCAAATAACAATTGATTTACATGTATCTCAATGAAAACATTTATTTTATTTTATCATAAAATGTAATTGACAATGTTTAATAATCAATGCAAACAGTAAGGCTGCGCTTATAGTGCCGGCGACGTGATGTTGCGGCAAAACAATGTATTGCCGCCGTCGTGTGCGCTTATAGTAAGCGCGACGCTACGGAAGCGAAGCTAGCGGCGCGAATTTCTATAGCTGGTCAAATTTGATTTTTTAGAGGCTGTCGCCACATGTGATAGCCTCTGAACCAATCAAAGTCTGGTCGCCCTCGACGTCGTCGGAAAGTGAATTACAGCTTTCACTAGTGGCGTCGTGTCGCCGTCGCAATCGCACGCACTATAAGCGCGGCCTAAGACAACAGAAGAAATGCAACAGGAATACAATGTAATGCAATATGTTCAAAATACAGTAGTTATGGAAACAAATTGAATATTTACACACAACAAATTCATTGTTAATTCTTCGATGTCTTTAAAATGAAAACACATCAAAATTATAATCTTAGAATATATGAAAACATATAAATATTTATATTTTATATTATATGAATAAAGCTGAAAATCAGTATTAAGACAAATTATGTGAAGGGGAAAGAAGGAGAAGAAAATAAACAACCACATTTTAATCTAAAAAAGAATTAGCCATACCAGTCTACAAAATGAAGGTCATCATTTAGGGGGTCTGGTGTCAATAAAGGCCATCATTTAGGGGTCATGACACAATAAAGGCCTCCACAGCTGCATTCAATCTGAACCCTATCAGTCTAAATTGCGTCGCCCCAAAGGAGGACAGCCTTTGGCGCACAGGCGAAAGGCAGCTAAAGGTGTGAGCCATTTGCTGCTGTTCGCTGATGTTTGGTAATGTTAAAGCTGCTCCATTGCAATCTGAAACTCATAAGATCTTTTATCCCCTGTACCCAATTTTCCAACTTACCTGGTCTTATAGATTGTAAGCTCCATTTGTAGAGGGTGGTTATAGTGGTCCCGGGTGTGTGGTTAGGCCTCCCGTGTGGATAGTGGGGGAGGGTAGGTTTACCCCTTAATTACTATAGCAATTATTAACCACTAATGTGATTAAGGGGTTAGGGGCCATTAGATTGTATATTTTATTGTATTCTTTCTGGGAACAGAGGACATGGACCTGGAGTATGCTGACGAGGATGCCCTTCATGATAGCAGGGGTAAGTAGAAAGGTTTATTTACTTTATTTATGTTGGCTGGATAATGTTTTATTTTATAATGGACAAATGAGCAATTATCCATATTTGGATAATAGTTATCTTGTCCATTAAGGTACTGTATGTAAGTGTTGGGGGGGGGGGGGAGTTTGCGGGGTTTATTTATTTCAATGTATTGCACATTTGTTTTGCCACAAGATTGATACCGCAGGCCAGTGGGGCCACCTGAGAACTCCCAGACACCCACAGGGACCATCTGAGGACCCCCGGACACCCACGGGGACCACTCGAGGGCCTCCAGACACCCGCAGGGACCACCCGAGGGCCCCTAGACACCCACAGGGACCACACCAGATACCCACAGGGACTACCTGAGGACCCCCAGACACAAGCGTGGACCATGTGAGGGCCCCCAGACACCCACAGGGACCACCTGAGGACCCCAAGACACCCGTGGGGACCACCCGAGAGCCTCTAGACACCTGAAGGACCACCTGAGGGGCCCCAGACACCCGCAGAGACCACCTGAGGACTCCCAGACACACGCAGGGACCACCTGAGACCCACGGTCTCTGGTATCAATCATGTGGGGGTAGAGGGGGTGGGAATTAGTGTTGTTGTGTTTTTAAAGTTTATTGTGGGTAGCAGCTGTTTTAACATAAAATGTAGATGAGCAGGGGGTCTCCAGAGCAGAACCTATGCATTTAAATGTCGCCCATCACGTGACCATGGGAATAAATTAGAGTACATCTAAACTCTAAATCTGATCCACAGTGTCAGACATGAAAGCCCGTATGCACTAAGCGACTTACTCTATATAGTCTGAAACCGAAAACGACCATTAAAGTTAATGGGAGTTTTAACCCAATTGTTATGTGATTGGCTACTTCAAAACTATAAGGAATAAGTCCCTAAACAGGCTTCTGGATTAAGAAAGCTTCCAGCACTGGAAGACTCCCTTCAGCCCATCGACATGAGCTTCAAGGTGTCTTCCGGTACCGCATGTTACCTTATGGCAGTCAGGCGACAGCTTAGTAAATATTGATCAATTTCTCTTGTGTATAAATACTGTACATGTACCCATACATGCATGCACCTATGCATACATTCATACACATATAAGGGGATGTGAAAGGAAAGGTGGTGAAGTTGTGGATGGGAGGTACATAAACCCTGCATTTGCAAATTATACCAACCCTACTAAGGGTTAAAGGCCAGGGAATGTTCTGCAAAGGAAGCCAGGTGCAGATCACCTGGTCATCATTAACAGAGTGTAAGAAAGGGCAGACTGGATCACTTCTCCTCTCATTCCAGCTAAGAGAGCTGGATGCTACAGACAGGCACTGGCCTGCAACCGGTATTGCTTTATGATCAGAAAATACAAAAAAACACAGCGCACAACGCTCATAGTGCATTAAAAATTATATTCATAACCAAACAAGTGAGGTAAGTATTAAGCATACATTAAAACAGATTAATCAGGCATTTCAAGGGTTAATGTTACCCATGCACCAGTCAGGACGCCATTAACCCTTGAAATGCCTGATTAATCTGTTTTAATGTACGCTTAATAATTACCTCACTTGTTTGGTTATGAATATAATTTTTAATGCACTATGAGCGTTGTGCGCTGTGTTTTTTTGTATTTTCTGTTCAATTAGGGGGTACCTGAGCCATCCCTGGTGCCACAGCTGCAGACGCTCCCTAAATCAAATTGTATTTACAAGGTCACATTTTTATTTATCACACATCATCACTTCACTTTTGCATTGTTTGTAGTTGCGCACCTATTTTTTCACTTCTATCCACATTGCTTTATGATATTTGTTTTATTGTTTGGTAAGTTGGAAGTCAACCAAAGATAGCTAGAGAATTATTGTCTAGTTAATGCTCAGATAGAGCTAGGATTTATTTTGGATTCTTTTGGTGTGCCTTGATTATGTCTGCTGGAGTGACAAAGGAAATAAAGCCTTTAAACCAGATTTGGATGGTTATGTGACTGTGCTTACCCTAAAAGACAATGGGTTTTAGGATTCCCAGACAAGAACTGTACAGACAAAACGGGTATTTTGTCACAAGGATATGTATAAAAGTCTACCAAACTGGAGCAAGAAAATGTTAAAAACCTATTAAACAATATAGTCCTATAGGATACAATTAGATTTTTGCTTTGGTAAATATTTATTGCTCCAGTTCTGCTCGGTTGTGCAGGAAAGACACTTTGTTACGAAGCCTCCATTGTGATAGTGGTAAAGGATTTGCATCATATGTAGTTCACACTTTCTTACATTTGATGCGAGCAGAAAATGCAGTATAGCGCCAAAACAAACTTTTAACTTTTACGTTGACGCCCCCCCTCCCCTTGACTTTTTAAAGTCCTGTGAATCATACGATTATGATATCCATACATTCTAAAGCATTCTTTTTTTTCTTCCTAAACTAACCCCCATAAGATCAGGTTCTATGTCGCAGCTACTAATAAGCTCAACTATTTTCCTCAGTTTATCCCAAAAGGTTTGAATGTAAGGACAAAGACATAGTAAGTGAAATAAATTGCCTGGCAATGATTTACACTTACAGCATTAATCATTATTTTCCAAACCCGCTTCTTTCATCCAAGAAGCTGTCCAATAACTAGTCTATTAGCAGTTTTGTAGTGTACAGCGTTACTTTAAGGACCAAAAGATTTTTTTTTAAATTCTAATCATCTTGTGTCATTACTTATCAAGAGATCCATAAAAAAATAATTTCCCCATACTGTATATTCCTGATATTGTAAAATATTAACCATTGCAGGGACCTTATGTACAGTATCTTGTACAGTATGTCATAGACACTGACTCTTTTTCCAGAAGTTCATCTGGATGAGCACTCCAACAAAGCAGCAAGCCTGATAAAAACAAAAAATGCCCCGACATCCTGGGCCTGGTTTGGTCATGTGACGAAAGTGCCAGAGGTCCGGTGAAACTATAGTATACCACTTATCTTATATATTTGATTGTTTTTTGAGTGAATGGTTATGATTTTGTATAGACATTTATATAATTTCCATTAAATGGTCTTAGACAGGTGATTAGACTCGGTGATGGTTTTAAAATGTTTCAAGTGGTCTGGCGATTGCTACAGTAGCATTTGTATTTTCTCCTTTTGTATATTGATAAAAGCATTTTTGTATTTTTTTTGTACAATCATCCTGGGTGCCATTAAAGTGGTTCCTTTTTCTTTGTTAATAATCTGTTTATTTTCAGAAGAGTGAGTAGTGAAAATCATGACTAACAGAATTTCTCATTAATGTCCTTCCCAGTTGCCACATAGTTTCATGCTGGACATACTGTAAGTCAAATGTGCTTCCAGGTCCATGATCATATAAAGATCCCTGGGCAGGGGAGGCAAGGGGAGGGGGAGTGGGGGTAACTGAATTACCTTTTTAAATAAACAAGAACTACAATGGATTTATGCTTTGGATTTCCTTTTCCCACAGGGGTTGAATGAAGAAAACAATTTGTCATTCTTTGTAAACAGTGAGTTTGTTTTTCTCTTTGAAGAGAATTCCAATTATCACCAGGGGGAGTGATTATTGTATTGTCATGCCCTTATATATTTTTATTCTGTTACATATACCATTGTGTATGCTAGTGCTGAGTTATTTTCATCGTGCGTCTCTCTGCGTCAATAATTCAACGTATTTGGACCAAGTTTTGCTCTATGTGCATCAGCTTGTGACTTGAAGAGTTTGGGAGGAGTTATCTTAAACACAGATTATAACGAGATATATTATATCAAACTCTACATACTGTATAGTATCTGTTCATCACTTAGGGGCCAAAGCAGAGAACTGCGAGAATGGCCATTTGCCATACTTTAAACTCTCCATCTTTTTGGCGGATTCCCCTCGCAGTATGCAGGAAAGTGCGCATATCTGGGAGAGGAATCCGGCAGAGAGATGGCGAGCCCTATAGTGTCATTGCTGTGCATGCCAATAAATATATGAAACTGAAGGGGTTACTGGTGTATTATTTAGTTATATATATATTGTGGTTAGCAGGGATGGGTGCAGTGTGTAAGAGCCCCCCTGCATCAATCCGAGCCAGGAAAAGGGACAGATTTTTTTTCTATGTCCCTTTTCGCCGCTCAGCACCACTTTCTTGTTGGCGGAGCGATTTTGAGAAAATCTCTCCATTTTATAGCCGCGATCAGCGCCGAGATGCTGATCGGGGCTACTAGAATACAGCGGGGTTTTAAATTGGCGAGATATTGCATCTCACCACCCACGCGGCAAGATTTTTTTCACGCCAAAAAAAAACCGCCGGATTTTCCTCATCTCGCCAGTTTTTCGCCATTTACTGAATTGCTGTAGGCATATTTGGCAAAAAACTGGCGAGATAGGGCTTCTCGCCGCTTTCTGCATTGGCCCCTTAGTCTTTTATGGGTGTCAACAAAAAATCTGCCCCATACCGTATGAAGTTGCCTAAACTTCTCTGCTTAACATTTTGCCTAATATGTAGGAAACACAAGCAGAAAATTGAACTACTGTATTGTATTTGTAGATTCGCCAAAAGGTGCAAAATTGTTGTTCGATGGGACAATCAATAGGATATATTTGTCAGATAAATCTGGGGTTATTTATCAGACACTCAGGGCTTCAAATCTGGAGTAAAACTGGTGACAAAGTATTACACCTGATGTATTAAGGAGAAAAATGTAATTGACTTCAACGGGAAAATAAATTCTTGATTTCATTTTGTGCAATTTTTATGCCCCAGTTTTGCAGTTGGACACTTTGATAAATGATTCCCATCTTGTGCTATTTTATACCCCAGTTCTGGTCTGGCATTGAACTAAAGAAAATGTCATGCATTAGAATTGGCTGATAGGATTGAAAATAAACCTTTCTGTGGCAAATCCATAATGTATGTCCAGAAAACACAACTGGGGGTCTTTGTATTGCGGCACAGAAAAGTTTTCTTTAGAACACCACCTTTTTCTCTGCTTGCAGCTGTGTCAGATGTGAAAAGCTTTTTAAGCAAAAATCTTACATTTCATGCTGATCATTAGTTGAGATTTTCTCCATTTGAGACCTGCCAGAGTATGCTCACGTGAAGGGCCCTAATCATTTACAGTTGATAGCCATTAGCCATTATTATAGTCCATTTAGGTGTATGACTGTTAGCCAAAGCTGATGTCCATTACTGCTTAGATATTAGAAAAGAAAAGGGGGAAAAAATGATGGAGAGAGACTTTGAATGTATTATAAACTATTTTTATATATTACAAACTGACACATGCAGGGTAAATTATGTGCATCTTTGCAATGCAAATATTTCTTTTGAACAATGATTTCTATTTCTGTTTTTTTTATAAAATTTCCCATATGAGATGTACAGAATGTACTTAACAAGGGACAAATGTAGGGTAAAAGAACTGCCCCGTACATTATGTATCAAATAAAATAATAAAACCCTTTTGAAAGTAATAGGATTTTTTTCTTTGATACAGTTCCTACAGTGCAGTTTTTTGCCCTGGAATTGCAACACTGTTGCATTGATAATTAGGTTAGGTCCCTGCTGCAGACAGCGGTGCGTGCGGTAGCATGCGTGCCTCCACCAGCCCCTTACCTTCTCCCTAGGAGTCCCTGGTGCCTCCTCGCTTCCTGGCTCACTGTATACTGTGATGTGTCAGCCAGCAGGGGCTACAACAGGATTGTGTTCCTGTGCAGCGATGTGTCACATGGTGCGCCAGGGAACCAATCAGAGGCAAGAAATCCCACAGATCATTGATTTGCTTGGGAACTAGCCATTTTGCTGCTGGAAAGGTTTGCAAAGGGTGGTGGAGGGGGGTAGGTTATGTGAGAAGAGTGTGCCCTCATCATGAGACGCATTTCCCTCCTCCCATCACCTAGTGCAGAGTTGTGTGTTTGTTCCGCTGTGGTTAAGCCATGTTCGTAATTGAATTTGAACTGCTCATCTGGATCTGGGCCCTCGTTCTATCTCCTAACCATAAGGAGCAGGGGAGGACAGATCTGCTGACACGACAAACGCTCTCGCCTTCTCCTTTTTTATAACCCATCAAGGCAATGGGGGGGGGGGGGAAGAGATACACTATATTATTAGCTTAGCAGCTACTGCAAAAGCGAGAGAGAATCATTCAACTCCATCTCCCTCCCCTTACCCTCCCCATTTAGCCCCCCCCCCCCCCGCGCCTCCGATAGCTGCTCTCTGCAGGCTTCAAAATCAGAATTGGGAAATGTAACCCAAGTATCTAATAGGGTCTGATGTTTCACTGTGGATAGGATGTACTGGGGGCAGCTTGTCACGGATCACAGGCATTGATAACGCTAGCTAATCTGATCAGAAACTTGGCTGAGCCGGTGTCGTCGTCGCGCCCACCTGTTCTGTTTTGGTCACGCCCGCCCACACCTAAAAATCTACCTACAGACCGCAGGTCGTGGTGAAGCACCATGCACGCGCCGCCAGGATGCAAGGCGGGCATGCAGTGGGGCCTTAGCCTTAAAGGGAAATTATAAATTTGAAGCAAAATTGACACAATTGCAGTATTTGTATCTTTTTTTTTTATGTCAATGTCAAAGGTCTTTGCTCCAACTTGTGTGCCATGTGCATGATCTCGTGATGTGGGGAGTGTAAGTATACTGTAGTAGGAGGGGTTTCATAATGCAGAGAATGATATGGGTATAGAATATATGGTTAAACATTGGTGTCAATATTCAGGAACCATTATAATGAGACTGTTGATTCCACTATGCTAAGACGAGATACATTTGATTTGTTGCCCTATGAAATTAGATAATTTCTGTTCCAACAGTTAAAGTCATGTTGGAGTATTACTAGTCTGGAATAATACATCAAATCTAATATGATCCCACGAGGTCTCTGCGCTATTTTTTTTCCCAACAATTAACAACGTGGATAAACTATTTAAAAACAGATGGGAAATGATACTTACCAATTGCTCATTTGAATTAATGGGTCTTTTGATTGAATCTGAGAGGATATAGTTAAGGTCAAGCATTACCTTAAATATGATACTACTGTAGTGAGGCATATTTCAAATTTGTTAAACAACTAAAAAAGATGTTGACAATTTTGAATAATCAATTATGATTAAAAAAAAATTAAAACAGTTTCATTAGAGATTCAAGAGACAATTCTCAGAAAATGATCTGTAGGTGGCCACAAAATTCACGATGTTGCAGAAACATCTTAGCTTATACCAGCACTTATTTATCTAATGTACAACTGAATATGAATCTTCAGATGCAGATAATGAGACAAAGAGCATATGTTTTTAACAGTTTTTACATAAACGTATGTCACCAGATCTCAATTCAAAATGCACAGACAGACAAGAAGAGGATGCTGGAAGACTGAGAAATCACACACAAAAAAACACAATGACTGAGACAACAGGGCAATATCTAAATGCAGTTTCAGGGGAATATACAACAATATAATCCACACAGACATCTATGGACACATCCAAGGAACTGAAAATCAACTTATCTCAGCATACAAATCGGTGCAGAGTAAAAATTTTAAGGATGAATTTCATTAATTTGACTGTATAAAAGGCTAATATCTTTCTTGTAAGAAATCTTTTGCTATGTAAACAATATAGTACAAAATCGAATGAAGATAGAACACTATAGTCAATGTCAGAAATACAAATCTCTCGGATTTGGCCTCACTGTTACAAGATAGTGAAGGGAATAATAATTCAAACACTAACATACAAGCAGAAAAATTCAAACTCATTTTGACATATCTGCCTCTCTCACACAAGTCTAGAAATGTAAACTATTTTAAATTGGCATTGCCATGGGAGATCAGACTGTGTTCCTTGTGTACTGTAAATAAACACCAGACAGAATGAGCAGGTTAAAAAAAACAAGGTTTATTTTGGCAGAAGCAAACAGGTACAGACGAGCAAACGAATATTCTAAAACTTGCCTTAAACTAGCCAGGTACATGCTGGGTACATTTCAGTGACATTTCTGCAGAGGCTAATTGTCCATCGGATTAACACAGCAGGGGTCCCTGGCAGTCCCATTCAGTTTGAATGGGACTGCCAGGGACCCCTGCTGTGTTAATCAGATGGGCCATTAGTCTCTGTAGAAATGTCACTGAAATGTTGCAGCATGTACCTGGGTCTTTTTGGTAATTGCAACTGATTTGTTTTAGAATAACCATCGGCACTACAGTAGCAACACAGGTGTAAAGCACAATCACAGGTTGCCAAGACAGGGAGTTATGCGTGACTCCTAGCTTACTAGGTGCTGGGTACTGCCAGAGTGAGCTTACCCAGGATGTCTCCACTAATGGTCCATTTCACAATATCCCATTAACTCTGGATCACCACCTCTTGGGTCATAGTCCTTATGTCCTGTCAATCTCTAGTCACCGAGAATGACCACGAGCAGCAACCAACAACTGTGGAACTCTGATCATCGTCAGCTTACATAGAACCCTAGCCTCAATCTGAAAGCATGGAAAACTGGGTGCTGACCAATTAGCGAAGAGAATGTCCTTGCGGAGTTAATCAGAGGTAGAGGACTCATCTATGATGGACGGACAAGGAACTTCTTGCTCCAAGGCTCGTTCAGGCCTTCCATCACAGGTTTCCCTCCAAGACATCCCTGGAAGGCCCGGAAGTTGCCCCTGGAGGGGGGGAGGGCACTTTGAGGTTGCGGACAGGCGTGAGGACACCACACGGATCGGGCTTAGGCTCCGCCCTGTGACACGTTCCATGATGTCTTGGATGACGCGCCTCACATGCAAGCAATGCGCATGTGCGCGTTACCCCTACCAGGATCGGGCTTAGGCTCCGCCCCTGCATTGCATCCCAGGGACACACAAGGGGTTTATGCAATCTCCAGTTACCCCACACCTGGGTACACTCTGCCCCTGTTTACCAGTGGACAGAATATGTCTAGTGTC
The DNA here is from genome assembly GCF_040206685.1 of Ascaphus truei. NCBI lineage: Eukaryota > Metazoa > Chordata > Amphibia > Anura > Ascaphidae > Ascaphus > Ascaphus truei. The sequence continues at coordinate 45,068,020 of NC_134492.1, read as the reverse complement.
TCATTGCTCACAGCCTGGTGCAGCCCTGGCATTGGCTGTCACTCCCTTACTGTATATGCACAGCCAGCCCTCCTCCAAACTGGCTGAGCATAACCTTTGTTTTGGAACTAGTGCTTTCCTCCAGCTTCCTGCTTTTGCCTTGTGATTTATGCCTACTGCCTTTTCGTTTAAACCTGACCTTTGCTTGTACCTGAACCTCTGCCTTCTCTGACCCTTGACCTCGGTTTGTATTTGGACTCCCACCTTCTGTTCTCCTGGACCCCAGCTACACACAACGACCATCCGACTTCTCAACCCCCGATCATGGTAGGTATCACGACCATTCTAACCTCTCCTACCCTGACCCAGCTACACGACTACGACTCTGCAATCCGAACGCAGTTATGCAGTTGTAGGTCGGTGTATTCTAACATCCTCACCTCAGCCTCATGGTCCCGTCCTGTTTGTGGTGAGCACCCATTACATAGAATCAGTGTTGATCGGTGGTGACCGGCACCAGTTCAGAGGATTCCTAAGTTAGTATTGTGACAATAAAGGGTTAACCAGGCTCTCAATAAAGGTCAAGCCCATTAATGGTTAACCCTGATCTGTATATATGGTTCAAGAGTGTTAGCTCTTGTGCCCAGTAACAATGTATTTTTGCAATGCATGAAATGCAATAAAGATTTTTTTTGTGTTTTTACCTTTCCGGGCATGTCAGAGAGCAGGGATTGCTGTGGCATCAAGGGGGATTTTGCAGAGGAATTGTTGTCAGAATGCCTAGGTATTTGGGGTCCAGAGTTGCTGAATACCCTAAAAATTTAACTGGGGATCATGCCTGATTCTCGTATACTTGTAGGCACATTGTCCCAGCAATATCTCCCCTTGAAAACGCTTGCACGACTCACCACTAGGGTTCCCTGCGTCAGCACAGCCGGAAAGTTAAAATGAGGCACAGGGATGAAAAGTGTTCCTGTAGCTGCGGGGATCCCTAGGTAACATAGGGGTTCCCAGGTTAGTGCCAGGTAGCCCAGAACCAGTATTGTGTTTGTGGGTATTCCCAACCATAGATAAGGTTGTGGGGTGGGGGACTCGGGGTCCAGCTAAGTCCTATATATAGTGTGTGGGGAATATAGGCTGATAGGAATAAAAGTACACTTTTCTATTCTATTTCCCATACCCAGGGCTTAGGGATGTATTAAAGGTTTATTTTATTAATACATGTAATGAAGTATAGTGTTATATAACTGTAAGTTAGTGGGCTTTCAGAACCGATGTCCCAGAGACTGCCAGGGCTACCACGTTAGGTGCCAGTAAGTCTGGGAGACATTGGCATCCTCTGGCTGCTTATAACTCCAGAGGTGTGAGAAGCAAATGGGCAGCAGGAAAAGGCTGAACACCCAAGTCCGTTGTTCAGGCTTGGAGGAACCTGTCACTGCGAGTCTCCAGGAAGAAGGCGGGCGGGCTTTTCAAAAGTGCTTTTGGGCGAATAGCAAGGTAATGGCTTCAGCAAAGTCCGCCCAGAATATTTTCTAAGTCTTGCATTTTGCAACCAAGTCCAAAGAGGAGAACGTTGCGGTGGCGTCTGGAATTTCATGCCGATTTGAGTTGCAGGACATTTAGGGCTAAGTCCCGGTCAGGGGCAAATCCTTATTTAGAATTCCCTGCACCTAGGAGAGTCTAGTTTTTACCCCAGTTCCCAAGTACGTGTGTCTTTTTGCCTGTATTTTGTGTTCCACTGTGTGTGTGCCTTTTCATGCGAATAAATTTACAATTTATTTCACTTACCTGTTTTGCTCAATGTATGATTCTGGTATAAAGGTGTAAACTGTATGGTCTCCCATGACAGGCATAGACTCCATTTCAAGATGCATCTCTACATGTATGCTACAGTAGCTGCTAAAATAGGACTGATCATCTCTTTAGTAAAGGATGAGGCCCTCCATTGGGTATCATCTCTTCTGGAGTTAAAAAGCCCTATGTTGGAGAACCTGCAAAACGTCCTGGATGCTATGAGCCTTGTATTTGATGACCCTAATCGCTGTGCTATGGTTGAAGCAATTCTGAAAAACCTCTACCATGGGAGGTGTGCAGCTGCTGTGGATGCCACGGAATTCCCAACATGGGTAGCTGGAACAATTTAGAATGAATAAGCAAAGAAGTTCCATTTTTTTTTGGAGGAAAAGAAACAAGTGAGCGCTGGTCTCCAAGACTCCGAGTAATACCCCAAAAGTGTATCAGCCCTGGTGCTCCTAGTTCTCCTCTGATCAACGGAGCCAACTGGAGTACAACACACACAAAAAAGAGAGTGTATAGAAGGACAGTCAATAAAAATTAATAGTACTTTATATTAAAAAATGAACAACTTACATGCATAGTAAAATCATAGCATAATCCTCCCCACATACTGGTGAAATAATGGTGAAAAGCGGAATCTCACCCCTGGGGTATAGAAGGAACAAACCCCCAAAGGAAACAAGTCCGGGTTGTTAGTCCCAAGCTTTATGGAGGAGCTACAGACAGCTGCAATGTCAGTCGTGGCATCCTCGTGGGTTGGAGATGACGTTAGATGTCAGTGGTCACAGTGTCTAACATATAGAAAATGTGATGATCTCAATACCTCTAAACGTTTCACGACATTGAACGCTTCATAATGGGGTCATAGAGGTATTGAGGTCCTCACATTTTCGATACGTCAGACGCTGAGACGTCTGACATCATCTCCAACCCACGAGGATGCCATTACTGGCATTGCAGCTGTCTGTAGCTCCTCCACAAAGCTTGGGACTAACAACCGGGACTTTGTTCCTTTTGGAGGGTTGTTCCATCTACACCCCAGGGGTGAGGTTCTGTTTTTTTACCATCATTTCCCTGTGGGGAGGATTATTCTATGGGCTGTGTTTTTTGTGTCCATTTTTGCAGAGCCCTGTTTGATCGGATAAAAGGTGAACTTCCTCAGATTGCTTCAACTGTTTAGGAAGACTGTTTGCCTCACTATCCAAATAGACTGAAGGATTTTGGAGAGATAAGATTTCACCTCTGTCAGCCTTGGTTTAAGAAGATCTACTACATCCTCCACTTCAAGGGTGTTAAGAACGATAGTTTTCTCAGATCTTCTTCTGTAGGGTCAGTCCCACAGCTGATCTCTCCTCGACTTCAGATTCTCCATATATATGCTCTTATACCTTTTTTGTGATTAGAAGAATATATTTGTTCTCCACTGCACATTAATATATCTTTATTTTTATGTTTATGTGCATAATGGCTCCAATACAGCATTATGCTGGTAATGGTTTGTTTCAGTTCTCAGTAATTAATTTGTTCTGTTTTTCCATTTGTTAGGGTGTATTAATTGGTGTTCACTGTAAATACTTATATCACCTATGGGTAGAGCATTTATATCAGTATTGTCACTTTATTCATGTTGTTTTTAACACTGCAGGGGTGTCTAGGGACCTCTTTCCTCCCTGCTCTGTCTGCAGGTTTGCCATGGTGACCGGAACACATGCAGTGTGGAGTCCTGTGTCTCCATGGGTGCCTGGAGCCTGCGGCTTCTGACGTCAGCGCAACGCACAGCGTTGACGTGCCTACATCATGGGGGCGTCGACGGAGGCGGGCGGTCAGAGCATGGTGGGGTGAGTACCATCGGTATAAATGCAAATTATGTGGTTCTTTACTTAGCCCTCACCTTGACAAAGGCAGCATCAAACTGCCGAAACGTTGGATTTATGGCACATTAAACTTTTCTGCTTAAGCCCGTGTGCCTGCTTAAAGAACGACAGTTTTCTCAGCTCCAGAAGCTGAACCGATGCAAGTGAATATTGTTCAAGGACCAATCAGCTCTGAGGAAAGACGTCAACGTCGCTCCGAAGACATATTTATATTGTAGCAATTTTGGCATTATCTAGCCAGTTGTCCTAACAAGCCTAGGAGGCCCTCGTCCACTCAAGGTCCACATAGATAGAATACTGTGAATGCCGTTCACTTTGACCAGTTATACTCTATGCCACAACTTGTATTTTTTACCACTCAAGGGGATAGTATCTTGGCTATGAGGCATCCTCACTTCCTGTTGACTATCATTATAAGGAAGGTACTCACCACATCTCTAGCACTGCTACAATTGACTCTGATGTGGGGGAAATGTTATTTGCCAAAGATAACTTGATTTGGTTCAGACTTAAAGATTCTCCTGTGAAGATGTACTGCTGCGACCAGCTTTATTCTAATGTTTGCCCGGAATTGTTTTCGGCAGTTTGCGAACTTGGCCGCGCGCCAGCCGCGAGCCAGCCGCCTTCCCCTTCCCCGTGTGCGCATCTTCTTCCCCGCGTGCGCATCGCATCTGCTCACCTCGCGATCCCCAGCTGCTCTCCCTTGCTCCCGCTGGCTGTTCCGCATCTTCCCCTTACCCCATCAACATTCGGGGCCTTCGGGGATGCCGGGGAACTTTGGCATGGTGTGACCGGCGCCACCCGGTGCCACTGTGACGCGTAGCACATGCCAGGAAACAGCTGCAAGGCAGCCGCACTTTGCGGTGGTGGCCGCATTAGAATAAAGGCGGCGCCAGTGTAAGTAGTTGACAGTTCTCCACTAAGCTCTGGTCCTGTTACCCATGAAATTGGTAATCTCTCATTGTGGAGCCCAATCATCAAGAGGAGATTCCTTCACCCCAGTTTCCAGCTATTGTTGGTATTCCTTGGCTCGTGGTTCATAACCCTCAAATTCATTTGAAAACCAGAACTGTTACCCTTCCCTCAGAGCATTGTGAACTCTGTTGCCTGCCCACAATCAGATTACCTGATAGGATAGCAATGTATTACATTTCTTGCAAATAAACTTCCTCCACACCGACCTTATGACTGTTCAATTGAATTGCTGCCAGGGGCTACTATTCTATTTGGAAGAATGTATGCACTTCCTGAATCTGAATTCCATGTTCCGTGAGAATACTTACAAGAGATCCTATCTAAGGGCTTCATCTGAACTTCTACTTGTTCTGCTGGGGCCTTTCTTTTCATTATTAGGAAAAAAAGATGGTTCTTTTTACCATTGCATTGACTAATGGAGTTGAACAACATCACAATTAAAAATAGAGACATGCTACCTTTGATCCCAGAACTTCTGGATAGGCTATGATCTTCCAAGAGCTTTACATACTGTAGTTTGATTTCTGCGGATATTACAATTTAATTTGAATTTTTGGGGATCAGTTGAAAACTTGCTATGGACACTTTGAATACTTGGTCATGCCTTTCGCCTCTGCAACGTTCCTGCCACCTTTCAGCATTTTATCAATGATGCTCTTTGAGATCTCCTGGACTAGTTTGTGGTTGCTTATATGGATGATTTACTGATTTTCTTGGATAATTTTCAGGGGTTGAGGGTTGATTATGGATCCTAGTAAGATTCAAGCAGTTGGAATGGCCAATTCCAAAGAACAAAAAGGTTGTCAAGATTTCCAGTTTCTATAGAAGCTTAATTCAAATTTCTCTGGTCTAATTGCACCAACTCATCCAAAAAGATGCTCCTTTGGAGTGGCCACCATAAGCTAACTTAGCCTTTGAGCGACTGAAGTCTCTCTTAACTTCTGCTCCTGTCCTCATTCATCTGAACCCTGAACTTCAATTCATAGTGGAAGTTGATGTTTCTGATTCAGAGCCATTTTTTCAAAAAGGATTGGACCAAAGATACTCCTTCACCCGTGAAAATGTGGTCTCGGTGCACTTCCCTGATAAAGATGACCTTAGTTGGCTCTGAAATTTTGGATCATTTTTTGACTATGAATTAAAAAGATTTTTTCACTTACTGCCAGTGCTGTCTCTCTTTCCCCGATTATTGGATTTTGGGGAAGTATATGTTTTACACATTACCTATGATGCGCGCAGTTAGCAATCTGAGAGCTAGTTAGTTGGTTTATGGTGTGTTTTCTCCACCTTTTATTTGATCCATTTCTCCGGTCTCGTATTTATACTGTATTTGTGTGTGTGTGTGTGTGTGTGTGTGTGTGTGTGTGTGTGTGTGTGTATATGTGTATATATATCTATATATATTGTGACATAGTCCAAAGATGTTAGGCAGCTTTCTGCCCCATTTTAGAGCAGAAAGTGCAGGAATAGTTACAAATGATCCGTTCCACAGCTTCCCATTACCTCAGGCAGCTGGATGGAAAATCCAGACCACAGATTACAATGGCTCTAGTTCTCCCTCACCTGCTCTTCTAATCACATGCACAGGTATTTAGAGCAGAGAGGTTTTGCATTTCACTCTCTCTCCTTGGAGCCTGGGGGCTGGGGGTGTCGCTACTCTCCTGCATCCAGTATCGAGGTTGACGGCCTCTCCACGTATGACAGTACCAGAGGATTTGCCTGGACACCACGAACAGATAAGACAAAACAAATGATTACTGCTGTTGCTAAAAGACTGTGCTGTATCTTGTGTCCCTAAATGAGAGAGCATTGTTTTAAGCTGGGGAACCAGTTTAGTTGGCCAGCAGCTGTTAGAGAGACTGATTCTGATGTGTAGTTAGATCCCTGAAAGGGATAGGATTTGCTTATATGATTTTGGTTTTATTTCTTGAAATAAGTGTGGGAAATATTGTAACACTGAAATGTGTGAACTGCTGAATGAAAGTATCTGAGTACCTCTAACCTACACATGTTAAAGCTGCAGTACCTTACTTGGATGAAAATAAAGCAGGCAGAAGCCTGAGTTAAGCAGCATAATACTTTGCATGATCCTGTTTGTTGTATAATTAACCCTAGAAGACTGTGTCGGGAAGAACCCAGACAGACGTCAGCACTACAAAAGAGGGGCGTTTGTCACATATGGTGGAGAATGCGGGTCGACACTAAAAAGTCTGTGGGTTTGCAAATAAATGCGGGGGTTTAAAATGGCCGCCGAGCTGAACTAAAGTACAGATGCTATGAGTGAAGTCTGTCCCAATGTGTATATCAGTTGTGCTTCTAGCATACACAGAGAATGTGCGAAGTGTGGATGCAATAGCACCCTGAACCAAAACAGAAAACCAAAATGTTTTGCTGAAGAAAAAAAAAAAAAAAAAAAATTGCATCTAGCAAGTGCTGTTTGTAAAGCTAATGCATTTTGCTGAAGTGAGTGAATTTGCAGCTAGCAAGTGCTGTATGCAAGTTGCTGAAGGGAGTGAAATTGCAGCTAGCAAATTGTTCCTGCCGGGTTTCTAAAATGGCCGACGTGAAATGTTTATTTTGTAATGTACATAATCATGAAAAACAGTGTCCCTTCAGGCCATACGATGATGATGATGATGATGATGACTCGTATGTGGCCCCTGGAGGAGAGCCGTACCCACAGATGAATTTAGTATGCTGGGCCTGTCATAAAGTAGGTCACATGGAAGATGTGTGCCCCAAAATTTTCAAAGACAAACAGCTGCAAAAGCAAGCAACGCCCTATGTGTGCAAGCAAGATGTGGAAGCTGATACCAGTGAGCGTGTGCCCAGTACCACTGATATCTCTGGAGCTAATAAAGCAAAAAGAAAGAAGAAGAAAAAGAAAACTGTCCCTCAAGTCACAGGGGAAGTGACCGAGCCACTTGAACCTGCGCTGTCAGGACATGCGTCAGAAAGGCGCCGAGATGTGCTGCAGACCGGAGTGATCGGCAGAATTGTCACGGGAACAGTGGCAAAGGAAAAGGAGGAGCAGAGGGAAGCTGAATCCTTGAACCAGGATAAAGAGGCTTTGGTTTCTGCACTCCAAGCTGCCCGTCATAATTATGAAGTCCTGTGGCAGGATTTGGTGAAGGAGCGAGAATGTTGGAAGAAGGAGCAAGAATCTAACAATAAGGTGCGAGAAGCGAACGCCGAGTTACAGAGGTGTATACTTCCAGCTTTACAAGAGCACGAGGCTTTGAAGAAAACAGAGTCTCTCTTACGGAGTGAGCTGGAAGAGGTGACGACTAGTCTGGAAAAGGCCAACACCGTAATTGTCACCATGGATGAAAAACAGATTAAGTCTGACAAATTGATTGCTATCCTAAAACAGAAATACGGGAAGGCTCTACAAGAGGTTCATGCGCTCAGCACAGAGGTGCAACACTTGCGCCTGGAGGGCCACGGTCTGAACACAGAGCTGGGAATGTTGAAGCAAACCCATGAGATTGCCCTAAGTGAGTTAGAGACTGTAAAGCAAGAAAATGAGACTCTGAAATTGGAAAATTCAGATTTGACTGACCAAGCAGAAAAAATAAAGAAACAGTTGACTCAGGAAAAATTAGAAGTGCAGGAAGCACTGATGCACACTCAGAGCCAGCACCAGGAAGAAATGGACGCTCTGAGAACAGAATTGCGAGATGTATGCACAAAACAGAATTCTCTCGTGGAGGAACTTAACATTTTGAAAAAGGAGAAAAGCATTAGAATAATTCAGAAGCACTGCAAAGCTCTTGTCCAAGGAAGAAGGGAAAGAGAAAATTATCAGCGTAAACGCGCCGCAACTATCATCCTACAGGCTGCCTACAGAGGGATGAAATATCGTGTGTTCAATCACCGGAATAAAGCAGCCTGTGTTCTTCAATCATTCTACCGTGCCCGCATGGTACGAAACAGGTTCCTCATTATGAAAGGAGCAACTATAAAAATCCAGTCTCTGACTAGGATGACACAGAACAGGATTCGCTATCAAACCCTGAGAAATGCGTCACTGGTTATCCAGCGGTACTTCCGCCTGAATAAATGTAGACCTCAGGAAAGAGAGGTCCAAGACTACATGCCTGCCGGCTGCAAAGGTAAAATGCCACAGGGTACAGCCAGAGTTAGTGAGAGCCCCATCAAGGTGAAGGTGCTCCAGGTAATCAGTGCTTCATCTTCTAAATACCATATAATTGCCCCAAAGGAAAAATCCCAAATCTCTGTGAGTGATGGTCATGAGAAAATACATGGCAGTAAGAAGTACCATAAAGGTTCAAAGGTCGCAAATCAAAAGCGACGAAGGTCAACGCTGGCCTTGAATTTTTCCGGATCTCGCCACTCTGGGCCACAATATAAAGACAAAGACTATCCGGGCCCAGAGTTCCGTCAGAAGCTAAAGAAACAGTCCAGTCATTTGCAGTTTGCAGCGGCCTATGAAATAAAGTCAGGAAATGTAATGGACTGGAAGTCAAAAAAAAAAAAAAATGTGTTTGGGGAATTGACCGATATTTTTTTTGTTATTACACGTGTGGACTATGTCACGGACACTTAACTATGCAAATAAGCTATTGTAGTTAAGGTATATTAGGCCTCTAGAATAAGCATTTTGTCAAGGGTACAGTGTTATATTGGTTCTCTGTGTTGAAAATGTAGCTAAACTACAAATTAATATACAGGGTTGATGGACCTTTCAGTTGGTAAATTATATAATGAAGTTCATATTCGTGTCATGTGAATACTTAATGTTGTACTGAGGAGTTAGCTCAAGTATTTCAGGTAGGACGCTCACCCCAGTGAGGTCCATGGCCGCTCACCCCAGTAGGTGTGAGCTGGGGAGGGGGATATGTGACATAGTCCAAAGATGTTAGGCAGCTTTCTGCCCCATTTTAGAGCAGAAAGTGCAGGAATAGTTACAAATGATCCGTTCCACAGCTTCCCATTACCTCAGGCAGCTGGATGGAAAATCCAGACCACAGATTACAATGGCTCTAGTTCTCCCTCACCTGCTCTTCTAATCACATGCACAGGTATTTAGAGCAGAGAGGTTTTGCATTTCACTCTCTCTCCTTGGAGCCTGGGGGCTGGGGGTGTCGCTACTCTCCTGCATCCAGTATCAAGGTTGACGGCCTCTCCACGTATGACAGTACCAGAGGATTTGCCTGGACACCACGAACAGATAAGACAAAACAAATGATTACTGCTGTTGCTAAAAGACTGTGCTGTATCTTGTGTCCCTAAATGAGAGAGCATTGTTTTAAGCTGGGGAACCAGTTTAGTTGGCCAGCAGCTGTTAGAGAGACTGATTCTGATGTGTAGTTAGATCCCTGAAAGGGATAGGATTTGCTTATATGATTTTGGTTTTATTTCTTGAAATAAGTGTGGGAAATATTGTAACACTGAAATGTGTGAACTGCTGAATGAAAGTATCTGAGTACCTCTAACCTACACATGTTAAAGCTGCAGTACCTTACTTGGATGAAAATAAAGCAGGCAGAAGCCTGAGTTAAGCAGCATAATACTTTGCATGATCCTGTTTGTTGTATAATTAACCCTAGAAGACTGTGTCGGGAAGAACCCAGACAGACGTCAGCACTACAAAAGAGGGGCGTTTGTCACAATATATAATATATATATATCTATATCTATATATATATATATATATATATATACTAGCTGATATACCCGGCGTTGCCCGGGCGTGGAAGGGCAGGGGGCATGGAGTGGAAGGGGGGGCAAAGGGCAGGGAGGGGGGGGGCAAAGGGCAGGGAGGGGGTGTCAAAGGGCAGGGGGGGCAAAAGGCAGGGAGGGGGGGGGCAAAGGGCAGGGAGGGGGGGGCAATGGGCAGGGAGGGGGGGACTCAATCCCCCCCACACCCACACTCAATCCCCCCACACACACACTCAATCACTCCCCCCCCACACACCACCACCACCAACACACACACAAACTTAATCAGTCCACAATTTCACCTGGGGGGGCGGCATGCTCCGATCCCCCAAACCCCCATGCTGCTGAAAACGGGAAGCAGACAGGAAGAGAAGGAGGGCTTGTCTGTGTGCAGAGAGAAGCCCAGCCACCTCTGCAAGACACAGACATAGAAGCAGCAGCACGGATCTTCTGGCCCCGCCCCCTCTGCAAGACACAGACATAGAAGCAGCAGCACGGAGCGCCCGTGCACAGCTCTGGCCGCCCCCAGGTTTACCTGCAAGCTGCTCGCGCCCCCCTACATAATCGTGCGCCCCCCCAAGGGGGCGCGCCCCACAGTTTGCGCACCGCTGTAATAAACCCCCCCCCTACCTAGTGTGTGTGTGTGTGTGTGTGTGTGTGTGTGTGTGTGTGTGTTTTGGCCCGTCACTCCGCCTCAGGCCTATGAGAGGTGTGCGGGGGCGGGCGGCCCAAGGGACCAATGAGATTTCCCCTAGGGACACCGGACATCCAAACAGGCATACAGTGCTTTCACTAATACAGTATAAGATATATATATATATATATATATATATATATATATATATATATATATATATATATATATATATATATATATAACAAACAAACAGAAATATAAAGGAGCGCCTAATATAACAACCTGCCTAACTGTGGGTAGGTTAGCTATTCTGGTGTAACAACCTATGGGGTGGCCAAGAGGGATAAAATTAATAAAAAATAGAACCTATGTTATTATAAGATAATACATATATGACAATAATTAAACTTAATTATAAAAAATGCATACAAATAAAAAAAATTTAATTTAAAAATAATGTTTCAATGAAATGATACCAAACTATTAAAAAACCTTTAAAAAACATAGAGTCCCGTTCCAAGTGAATGCATCCAGGTATAAGGCAGCCCGTTTGAAAGGGATCACCTAGAACAGTTGTGTCTTAATAATGTGGAACTGAAATATAACAATCTTACAAAAAAAGAAAATCAAGCTTTATTAAATATAAAAAACAATACTGATTTAATTGTTCGTCAAGCAGACAAGGGGGGGGCGATTGTCCTGCAGGATCGGGCGGATTATCTCTGTGAGGCCCATCGCCTCCTCCTTGACACCACATCACCACATCATATCAGATTCTCACTGAGGACCCCTCTGAGGCTTATCAGTTGGAACACCGGGATCTCCTCCAGGGTGCTTTCTCTGAGGGGATTATCTCAAAACTAGAACACAGGTTTTTATATATTAAACACCCTAGAACCCCTATTTTTTATCACATTCCCAAATTGCACAAAGATTTAGTTAAACCACCTGGGAGGCCTATTGTGTCGGGGATTGGCTCGATGACATCTAACGTGTCCCAATATGTGGATTTTTACTTACAGCCGTATTTCACCAAATTGCGTTCATACATACGGGACACGTTGCATGTCATCGACTCAGTCTCTGACATTAAGTGGAAGGATACCTATCACTGGGTCACTTGTGACGTAACTTCACTATACACTTATATTGGGCACTCTAAAGGTATCCAGGCAATTAGTCACTTTTTAGCATTAGATCCCAACTTGCACTCTTCACAAAGGTTATTTCTTTTAGCATGCATTAAATTTATGTTGAATCACAATTATTTCTTATTTGGAAACACATATTATTTGCAAATCTGTGGAACGGCCATGGGGGCCAAATTTGCTCCCAGCTATGCTAACCTCTACATGGGACTGTGGGAGAGTACCCATGTGTGGGGGGATGCTGTGCTGGGGGCGGGTTTGGTTTTCTATGGCCGCTTCATAGATGATATTCTTATTATTTGGGATGGTGAGAGGGGCGCCCTTGAGGAGATTCTGGAGTCCTTCAATGATAACCAGATGGGGTTGAAATTCACCTATAATATACACCCAGATACCATAGTATTTCTAGATCTGGAGTTATTTGTGGGTCCTCAAAATGTTATACACACTAGAACACACTTTAAAACTGTGGCTGCGAACAGCTACCTACAATATGGTAGCAATCATTACAAAAAATGGTTAGATAATGTGCCAAAGAGTCAGTTTTACAGATTAAGACGCAACTGTTCAATGGACAGAGACTTTAATACCCAGGGTAATAATCTTTCACTTAAGTTTCAGGAAAAAGGTTACGATATGGCAATAGTTAATAAATCATTTTCAGACGCTAGTTTATTAGATCGAGCATCTTTGTTGGAAAAATCCAAAAGCAAAACAAAAATCAAAAATGAGGTTACATCTAAAGGATCAGTGCCTAAATTTATAACACAGTTTAATCAGTCTGCCAAACAAATTAAAAAAGTAATAAATGACCATTGGAATATTCTGACCAGCGATCCTGAAATCGGTCATCTTTTGCCAAAACATGCTCCTGTTATCTTTAGGAAAGCAAGGAGCATTAAAACAATGATTGCACCAAGCAAATTAAAAACATCAAAGGTAGTCAATAATGTAAGAGTGGATGGTTCTGTTTCTATCAAGGTTAAGGGTAACTTTGGATGTGGGAGAGGCAGATGCCTAACGTGCAAACACTTGATTAAAACTAACAAATTTAAATCTTATTCTAATGGCACCTCACATGATATAACAGAATACATTAATTGTCTTAGTGAATATGTTATCTATTTAATATCATGTGAGTGCGGTCTACAATATGTAGGCCGCACATCAAGAGCCTTAAGCACGAGGTTTCTAGAGCACCGAAGAAACATAATAAATGGGTGCCTAACACATAACCTCTCCCGCCACTACTGCAACGAACATTCAAAAGATCCAAGGTCCCTACGAGTTATGGGTATTGAATATATCCCTCCTACCTTTATGGGTGGGGACCGCTTCAAGAGATTGTGTATGAGGGAGACCTATTGGATGTATATTTTGGATACGCTGCACCCAAGGGGACACAATGACCACATTGACACTAGCACCATAGTGTGATCACTCAAGGTGGGTGATCCTTCGGAGGTCTGGTTTGAGTGCTTTATAGCACTCCCTCTGAACTATGGTGACACGTCAGGTCTTTAAGTTCATTATCCCACACTATCTCTGGAAGATCTATACACGATCCCAATATGGGCTATATTGCATCAAACTGCGGATGTGTCTGTTCAAGTCCGTGGCTGGTCCCATTCTATTAATCACATTATTTACATTATTTACAACATCATTAATATTAATATTATTATTAATATTTGCACCCACTCATAATTTCATTAGAGTCACTTTAGTCAATTTGTATACATAGCTTTATTCACACTATCACCATACATATTCAACAACACATACATATTCCTTTTTTTTATTTTTACACATATATATAGTACACATCTCATCTACATGTCGTGTTGGTTTTTCTTCTGTCCTTGCTAAACAACAACTTTTGCTGTACCTCTGATTCCAGTTGCTATCTATGATATCATGTATCATTTATGGACCAACAACAGGTATATAGTTATTACCCTAAATCGGGTGAATCTATTGTGCAGCAAAGTATTGCTGATCTGTGTTGTTAAGGTGTAATAGGGTATTGAACATTTATTGCTAACAGGTACTCCAAATCTTGATATTTCCTTTTTTACACATTTATAGAATGCATCTATTTCACTTTTGAATTCAAATATGTCTATTAGTCTACTAACAAATGTTGTTTTTCATATAAATATAAAATATTTTTTGTCTATTGTCCCAAAAGTTATAATAATTGAAATACAAAATTAATATATATTTATAATTATTTAATATGAGCTGTTACCCATTTCTCCGCAAATTCAGTGATGTCCCCATAACCCTTCCATTGCAACTATTGCAACATGAAAATTTAAATTCATGGAAGGGTTTAACACATACAATTAATGTTTTAATTAAATTTGTAATTATGTATGCAAATTCACCCTGCTATAAATATCGGGAGGTCACAACCAATGGGTATCCCCTGATGAAGTCATATCATATGACGAAACGCGTAGGGCGTGGCTAATGCAGAGCAGGCACTTTCCAACCAAGAAAGACTGATGCAAGTTGGGAGCGGCTAAGCCAAACAGAGGAGCGAATACATCCTTGTTTCCCCTGGTGTTGCGGTGATCAAAGGCAGGCGGACGAGGACCTTGTTTCCCGGCGGGATTTCCTTGTGCGGGGCACTAGATCGGGTGGACGTCACTTCCGGTGAAGGAGACCACACCGTGCCGGCGCCATGTGTTAGGAAAAGACACTACTGCTGATCCAGACGCTACCACTGGCATATGAGAGCCAATCTCATAACTGCACTATATTATCGTTTTTCTTGTGAGTGGGCATTTGTCTGTTTTTAATGTTCCATAAATCTATTGTTATACTTTAATGCACTAGGTGTGCGCCTGTTTTTTCTTTTTTCTTTCCATATATATATATTCATATATATATATATATATATATATATATATATATATATATATATATATATATATATATCTTTCACATAGGATTGTGACCTCTCATATTGCTTTTGAGGCTGCTTTTGGTATCTGCCCAAGCTTAATCACCTATCCATTGATGTTTGAAGAGACTTTATATTTTTGTTAGGAATTGGTTCCAGTCCCCCTACACTTCTCATGTGTGTAAGGGGTACACCTTTATTATGCACATACTTGCTATAGAGTAGCACTGTTTGCTGTATTTTCCTAAGAAGTATATTCAGAAATACAAGAACACTTCTATTGGGATATGTATTTATGCTAGGGATATCTGCCACTCATTCCCTGGTTTCTTTCAGTGTTTCTACTCATTATCACAGGCACGTCAGTCAGCATATTGCCTTTGTTTACGCACAGGGGATCTATGCCGTGTTTTTAAATGTCTGTGCTATCTTTTATCTTTTTGTGACATCTAATAAATAAATGTTTTGATCTTGTCAACGGTATACCAGAGTGCTACTATTTGGGCTTCTTTCCTCTTGTTCTTTATGTGTGTGTGTGTGTGTGTGTATATATATATATATATTGTATATTCTCCGAGAAACCAAGAAAGAAAAAAAAGCTGGAGAAAATATACCATTAACAAACTGACTATTGTAGCTCACAGATTGGCAACTACATCAAAAGGATATTCATTAATTCCTCTGGCTCATACAATCTTCTTCTATAGGGTAGGTCCCATAGCTGATCTCAGGCAGCTCAATACGTACATGCAGAAAATTTAAAAACGAAGAGAAAACGCAAGGATACGCAATAGGGCATGAAAAAGTTACTAAATGAGCACAAAAAACATAAACAGTAATGCCCAGACAGGAAAACAAATCTTTACGGTATTGTCACCAAAAACTAATGGCTCCGGCAATTATCAACATCCCTCTGCTTGGCTTTCTCTAGGCACGTCTGCCTGTAGTACAGTACTTAATGCATCAGGAAGAGCTTTTTCAAACCATCAAAGCGGAAAGGATGGATGCTGCTCATGGGTGCACACCATCTCTTTCTAACACTCACCAAGATGCATTCTGTGATTTCTACTCATGGAGAAGCAGCCATCAACTCTCACTGCCAGGGAAGATTAGTAGTCTCAGAAAATCGTTCAAATTTTATTGCACTATTCCATGTTTTTTTCTTTTTACTATTTCCTTCACTCTTGAGCATTTTATTGTTATCAAATGTCTTCAGCAGAGAATAACTATGACATTGGGAACAAGGAACTCTTGACCATTAAGTCTGCTTCTTCTGAGTGGAGATATCTCTTAGAATGAGCCGCTTACCGTCATTACTGATCATCGGAACTTGGAGTTTATCAGCAAAGAGACTGCCTACCCGAATAGGCTGGTGGGTTTTATTCTTTTGATGATTCAATTTCCTGATTTCTTACCAACCCAGTTCTTAGAATAGAAAAGTAGATGCTCTTTCAGGTTGTCTTCTAATTTTTCTTAAAATTCTGAATGTGAAGAAATCATTCTGCCTAAAAAAACATTTCCATGGTGTCACCTTTTCTTCTGATCTCCTCTAAGATATTAAAAGATTCTATTCTGACTAATCATTCCTATGCAATCCCCCGCAGCATGTCAATTTAGTCATGCAAGATGGCATCTGAACCATTCCAAACCACCTGTTTTCTCCAGGATGTGTAAATTTGGATTTTCTACAACTTATGCTAAACCTGTTGGCCATCTGGGTATTGAAAAATTATTTTGGTAGCTCAAATTTCAACAAGATGTCCATAAGTTTGTACTATCTTGCAAGACCTGTACCAGGAACAAGACCCCTTGGGCCTGCCCTCTGGGTTTAATACAGTCACTTCCAGTACCTACATGTCCATGACGATCCATCTCAATGGACTTCAAAATGGAATTGCCTTTTTTCAGAGTGAACAATACCATCTTGGTAGTGGTAAATCGTCTCACTAAGACGAGTAAATTCATTGCCACCAGGAGTCTTTCTACAGCAGAGAAGGCTACCGATTTGATAATTGAAGGAATATTTCACCTTCATGGTGTATCGATGAAGTAGTATTTGACAGAGTACAGTTCACGTCCAGATTTTGGAGATGTTTGTATTCTACCCTGGGAATAAGCCTCCATTTGTCCTCTGCTTTTCACCCACAATCTAATGGCTAAACAAAGGGGACGAATCAGACTCTTGAGCTGTTTTATCAGCTACCTCCAAGACGACTGTACCGAGTTTTTAACCTAGCGCGGAGTTTGCATACAATAATGCTCAACATGGCTCAATCCAGCAGAGTACATTCTTCGCCAATTATTTCTTCCATCCTACTTTCATTCGCTGCCTTCCAGTTTCTTGCCCTATTTCTGTTGTCTCCAAAAGACTTTTTTAGTAGAAGATTCAAGAAATTAAACAAACTCTTCAGGAGACACGAACAGTTTTTCATTTGAGATAAAGTCTGGCTTTCCAGCAACAATCTGCATTTAAAGATTCTTACCGTTAAGCTTGGCCAGAAATATATTGTTCCTTTCAAGATCTCTATCCAAATAAACCATGTTTAGTTTTGTCTGGAACTTCATGATTCCATGAGTGTATCTGGTGTTCCCATCTTCTCTGTTGAAACCTTTCCGAGAGCATTTATTTCCTGGGCGCATCTTCCTCCTCCTCACCCTGTCCAGGTTGATGGTGTCACGGTTGTGCTCGCCACAAACCAGGACCGGACCGCGGGGCTGAGGTGGGGTTGTATAATCACCGACCCTAGACAGTGCAGACTAATCCAGAAAGCGTAGTTCATAGTCGTACATATCAGGATCGGGACTGGAGAGAGCAGCGTAGTCAGTGGACGAGCCAGGGTCAGGATAGGAGATATCAGGGTAAACATTATCAAAGTTGAGTTTCGGTAACAGGAAGTCAACAAGGTCCCGCTTCAGCGTAGAAGCTGCAGGGTGGGAGCGGGTTCTGTGCGAGCGGCGACCATGGCCCATGGTGCCGATCTCCGGAAGGTATAGGCAGGCCGGAGTGGGCACACCGCCGGGCAGCACTGGTAACCCAATGCTTAAGCGCAGGAGTCCAGAACGAGCCTGTGCAAGGAGAGAGAGCTACAGACCTCGGGACTAGTAGACCGGCCTCTGCTAAGGGAAAAGCAGCAGGCCACAGGAAACAGGGAGCTGAAGTTACGCTGGAGATCCACCGCTTCAGCACAGGAACCAGGACACGGCCTCTGCAATGGAGAGAGAACAGCAGGCCCCAGGAACCAGAGACAGGCCTCTGCTATGGGAAGGGAGCAGGCCTCAGGAAACAGGAAGCTGGAGATCCACTGCTTCAGCACAGGAACCAGGACACTGCCTCTGCATTGGAGAGAGAGCAGAAGACCCCAGGAACCAGGAACTAGGAACATGGACTAGGAACAAAGAACATGAACATGAAAACAGCAACAGGGTGGCCAAGACAGGTGGCTGTGGCAAACACAGTGAACATCCAAGAAGGATTATGCCCGGCAGAGAAGCATTGTGGGAAAGCTGTATTTATAGGTCAGCGAACCAATAGCAGAAGGCGCGTGTGACAGCATTGCTCTAATGACTGAACCCAGGCTGGGGCTGCAGTAATAGCATGCAGAGCTGCAGAATATATCATGGGGAGTGTTCCAGGATTGTACAGGTCTGTAAGGCAATGTAAGCAGTAAACCGAGGTGTGGATTCCTTACAGATGGCGAGGAACAGTTTATGGTTGAGCAACTATTGGACTCCAGAATTGTCAGAGGAAAACTCCAGAACCTGGTACAGTGAATGGACTAAGGACCTGGGGAGAGATCCTGGAGCCAGAAGAGAATGGTCTTGCTCCAAAACTGGTTAGGGTTTTTCATCAAATTTTCCCCACCAAATGTCACGTATGGCACATGTTTAAGCACATGAATTGTAGATGTGAAAATGGTTAATACACACAGCTATCTATCTGACTCGCTTTTTACTCTAGCAGGGTTCCTCAAATGAATAAAATCTACCCTCAATCCATCACAATATATAACGTAAAATGCTTTCAGAGTCTTTGGTCTCTGTTTACTAAGAAAAATATAAAATTAGCACACAAACATCTATTGTAGCAAAATGGGTCTGAAAATGCAATTACTTTCTTCAAAGCGTGCAAAGTTAAATTAGAGACAAATACAATACATATTACATTTTAGATTTAATATACAAAGTAGTACAGTGCTTAGGTTACAGAAAAAAAATAATACAAACACATACAGTACAAAATATGGAGACCGTTCATCAAATTAAAGCATAAAATAATCAGAAGATATAACATACATTCCCACATGTATTAGGGCCTCAAGGGGTCTTGAGATGAGAATATGAGATTTCCAGTGTCACAGCATGGACACTCACTTAGATGTAAAACTAAAATCAGATTCTAAATGCAGGGGTTTTATCCTAAAATCATTCTGCATGGAACACAGCATAAGTCACCTTCTGGGTGTGTTCTTAAACCCCTTCCCACTCATTACTCTCTAATGAAATTTTTAAGGCTTGGGGGGAGAAAGGGGTTTCTTTTTAATTAAACTTTCATACTCTTTCCCCGTAAATCCTAGATTGACATAATTTGTTGCATTTGTAGAATTAATATACACATGTAGATACAACTTTTGCCAAGATAACTGTTTTCTCACACAAGTTGAAGTTATTAGAGATATAACATACATCAACCTGTCATTTTTGGTATCAATTTAATTAGCTGTGTTCGTTGGTCATAGATAAATCTTTCACATCCTTGTGAACTGTATAGTATGCCAGATATCTCATATTTAGTGAATGTATAAGAAAAAAACAAAATGTACTTTGTCACCTTTCTCTTCCACTCACGGGGAAATTCAATAATGGGAGGTCCCATTTGAGCTGTTTTTAGTATCTGTGCTTTAAAATCTCCCGCGTCACGTAACCGTGGGATTTAAATCATGCAGGGGGATACCAGCCCCCCCCATAACGGGGCCTGTGTCTCATGAAGTAGGGGGTCCCCGAGGCTGAAACCAATGCGGTTCAACTCAAGAGACCCCCTGCTCATGTACACTAGTATCAAAACACCAATAAGAAGAAACAATAATTCATTACTGTAGCGGGTATCCGCTATGGTAATGAAGCTGCTTAAATTTCATTTTTTTTAATAGTGTGCAGGAGCAGGGGGTCTCCTGAGATGAAATGCATTGATTTCAGCCTCGGGGATCCCTGCTTTCCGAGTTACAGGCCCAGATATGGGATGCCAGTATCTCCTTCATTATTTAAATCACCCAGTCACATGACGCGGATGATTTATAAACGGCGGCAATACTGGCATCAGATGCCCCATACCTAGGGTGACCAGGTGTCCCGTTTTAGCCGGGACAGTCCTGGTTTTTTAATGGCTGTCCCGTTTTTTTAATGGCTGTCCCGTTTTTTTAATGGCTGTCCCGGCTGCCCTGCATTTTTTTTAAATGTCCTGTTTTTTTGTGGCTGTTCCGGATTTGGCCATCAGAGCAGGGGGGGGCAGCAGAGAGCACAGAATGCAGGCAGAGAGGAGAGCAGGAGGAGAGCGGAGGCCGGTCTGACTGCAAAGGGTGGGGGTGGGGTTAGCTGCAAAGGGTGGGGGCGGGGTTAGTGTCAGCGGAGCCTCAGCAGTGAGAGCCGGAAGTGAGGTGCCTGCTGCCAGTCAAGATGGCTTCCCCCCCCTCTCCATGCTCCACAGTGACAGGTAGGACACAGAGAGAGAGAGTGAGTGTGAGTGGCTCTGTGTGTGTCACTGGTTCTGTGTGTGTGTGTGTGTGTGTCACTGGCTCTGTGTGTGTGTGTGTGTGTGTGTGTGTGTGTGTGTGTGTGTGTGTGTGTGTGTGTGTGTGTGTGTGTGTGTGTGTGTCGCTGGCTCTGTGTGTGTGTGTGTGTGTGTGTGTGTGTGTGTGTGTGTGTGTGTGTCACTGGCTCTGTGTGTGGGTGTGGGTCAGTGGCTCTGTGTGTGTGGGTCAGTGGCTCTGTGTGTGGGTGTGGGTCAGTGGCTCTGTGTGTGTGTTTGTGTGTTTCAGTGGCTGTGTGTGTGTGTGGGGGGGGCAGTGGCTCTGTGTGTGTGGGGGTCAGTGGCAGTGTGTGTGTGTGTTTGTGTGTGGCAGTGGCAGTGGCTCTGTGTGTGTGTGTGTGTGTGTGTGTGTGTGTGTGTGTGTGTGTGTGTGTGTGTGTGTGTGTGTCAGTGGCTCTGTGTGTGTGGGGGGTCAGTGGCTCTCTCTGTGTGTGTGGGGGCGTCAGTTGCTCTGTGTGTGTGTGTGTGTGTGTGTGTGTGTGTGTGTGTGTGTGTGTGTGTGTGTGTCAGTGGCTCTGTGTGTGTGGGTCAGTGGCTCTGTGTGTGTGGGGGGGTCAGTGGCTCTGTGTGTGTGGGGGGGTCCGTGGCTCTGTGTGTGTGGGGGTCAGTGGCTGTGTGTGTGTGTGGGTCAGTGGCTCTGTGTGTGTGTGTGTGTGGGGGGGGGGTTTGTGGCTCTGTGGGTCAGTGGCTCTGTGGCTCTGTGTGTGGGTCAGTGACTCTGTGTGTGGGTCAGTGGCTTTGTGTGTGTGTGTGTCAGTGACTGTGTGTGTGTGTGGGGGGGGGCTGGAGGGGGGCAGTGGATCTGTGTGTGGATGTGTGGGTCAGTGGCCCCGTGTGTGTGGGGGTCTGGGTCAGTGGCTCGGTGTGTGTGGGTCAGTGGCTCTGTGTGTGTGGGTCAGTGGCTCTGTGTGTGTGTGTGTGTGTGTGGGTCAGTGGCTGTGTGTGTGTGTGTGTGTGTGTGTGTGTGTCAGTGGCTGTGTGTGTTTTTGTGTGTGTGTGGGTCAGTGGCTCTGTGTGTGTGTGGGTCAGTGGCTCTGTGTGTGTGTGGGTCAATGGCTCAGGGTGTATGGGTCAGTGACTCTGTGGGTTTTAAATGTCCTGTTTTTTTGTGGCTGTTCCGGATTTGGCCATCAGAGCAGGGGGGGGCAGCAGAGAGCACAGAATGCAGGCAGAGAGGAGAGCAGGAGGAGAGCGGAGGCCGGTCTGACTGCAAAGGGTGGGGGTGGGGTTAGCTGCAGAGGGTGGGGGCGGGGTTAGTGTCAGCGGAGCCTCAGCAGTGAGAGCCGGAAGTGAGGTGCCTGCTGCCAGTCAAGATGGCTTCCCCCCCCTCTCCATGCTCCACAGTGACAGGTAGGACACAGAGAGAGAGAGTGAGTGTGAGTGGCTCTGTGTGTGTCACTGGTTCTGTGTGTGTGTGTGTGTGTGTGTGTGTGTGTGTGTGTGTGTGTGTGTGTGTGTGTGTGTGTGTGTCACTGGCTCTGTGTGTGTGTATGTGTCGCTGGCTCTGTGTGTGTGTGTGTGTGTGTGTGTGTGTGTGTGTGTGTGTGTGTGTGTGTGTGTGTGTCAGTGGCTCTCTGTGTGTGGGTCAGTGGCTCTGTGTGTGTGTGGGGGTCAGTGGCTTTGTGTGTGTGTGGGGGTCCGTGGCTCTGTGTGTGTGGGGGTCAGTGGCTGTGTGTGTGTGTGGGTCAGTGGCTCTGTGTGTGTGGGGGGGGGGTCTGTGGCTCTGTGGGTCAATGGCTCTGTGGCTCTGTGTGTGGGTCAGTGGCTTTGTGTGTGTGTGTGTGTCAGTTATTGTGTGTGTGTGTGGGGGGGGCTGGAGGGGGGCAGTGGCTCTGTGTGTGGATGTGTGGGTCAGTGGCCCCGTGTGTGTGGGGGTCTGGGTCAGTGGCTCTGTGTGTGTGGGTCAGTGGCTCTGTGTGTGTGGGTCAGTGGCTATGGGTGTGTGTGTGTGTGTGTGTGTGCGTGTGTGTGTGTGTGTGTGTGTGTGTGTGTGTGTGTGTGTCAGTGGCTCTGTGTGTGTGTGGGTCAGTGGCTCTGTGTGTGTGTGTGGGTCAATGGCTCTGGGTGTATGGGTCAGTGACTCTGTGGGTCAGTGGCTCTGTGTGTGGGGGTCAGTGGCTTTGTGTGTGTGTGGGGGGGGTCAGTGGCCCTGTGTGTGTGGGTCAGTGGCCCTGTGTGTGTGGGGCAGTGGCTCTGTGTGTGGGTGTGTGGGTCAGTGGCCGCGTGTGTGGTCAGTGGCTCTGTGTGGGTGTGTGGGTCAGTGGCACTATGTGGGTGTGTGGGTTAGTGGCTCTGTATGTGTGGGTCAGTGGCTCTGTGTGTGTGGATCAGTGACTCTGTGTGTGTGGGCGTGTGGGTCAGTGACTCTATGTGTGGGTGTGTGGGTCAGTGGCTCTGTGTCTGGGTGTGTGGGTCAGTGGCTCCATGTGTGGTCAGTGGCTCTGTGTGGGTGTGTGGGTTAGTGGCTCTATGTGAGTGTGTGGGTCAGTGGCTCTGTGTGTGTGGGTCAGTGGCTCTGTGTGTGTGGGTCAGTGGCTCTGTGTGTGGGTCAGTGGCTCTGTGTGAGTGTGTGGGTCAGTGGCTCTGTGTGTGTGTGTGGGTCAGTGGCTCTGTGTGAGTGTGTGGGTCAGTGGCTCCGTGTGTGTGGCTCCGCGGCTCCGTGTGTGTGGCTCCGCGGCTCCGTGTGTGTGGCTCCGCGGCTCTCTGTGGGTCAGTGGCTCCGTGTGGGTCAGTGGGTCAGTGGTTCAGTGGGTGTGTGGGTCAGTGGATCTATGTGGAGATAACATTTTTAGATCTATTTATTTTATATATTCATTTATCTTGCCTTTGGCTGTATCCTCCCCTCCAAATTCCGATAACATGGCTGCGCGACGTCACGTAATGCACATTGCCATAACAACGAGCCGCTCCGTGACGTCACGCGGCATTAAGTTGACATGACAACGGGACGCATTATGGCGCCGAGGCGTCACGTGATGCCACATTGTCATGGCAACATGTCAGTGTCTCGTTGTCATGGCAACGGTGTGCGTCATGTGATGTAATTTGTTTTATAAATAATTTTTTTATGTGTCCCAGTTTTTCATTTTGAAAATCTGGTCACCCTATCCATACCGGGCCCTGTAAGTTGGGAAGCAGGGGGTCCCTAAGCAGAAATCAAACCGGTTCAGTTCAGGAGACCCTTGCTCCTGCACAATATTTAAAAAAAATACATTAAAGCGGCTTCATTACAATAGCAGATTTAATGGGGGAAACATCCAGTTTTGCAAGTGGGAATCTTTGCTGCGGTTCATGCACCCCAATATAATCATTACAATTGGTTTGACATACACTATATATAACTTTTTTTTTTGTTCAAAGTAGTTTTATACACTGATGCTAATAGACACAAAATACAAATATGTAATGTAAGCCTAGATATACTATTCAGTGCTAAAACATAGCACACTTTAAGGACCATTCAAGTAATCAGGCTTTATGGTCCTGCATTTGTGCCATATTTACTAAACTGTCTTAAGCAATAAGGCATTTTATGACCCATTAACATGAATGGACTGTAAGGTGCCTTACAGTTTCATACTACATAGTAAATGTGTTCTTTACTGTCCACCAAATATTTGCAAATATTGTTTGGATGGGTAATATACTGTATGAAGTGTTTTCTACTGTAACGCTTTAAATTTATTATTACATCTTAAGAAAACCGAATCCTCTGAAACACAATCTACACAGAAGCAGCACTAATCTCCTCCGTGCGATTCCAGTTTTATTAAACATCTTGTTTTGTAGTTAAACAGTCCACTTTAACAATCTGATGGTTAAACATATTTAACACCCCCATGAAAAGTTTAGGTAACTTAATAAAGTTAAATACAGCAGTAACAAGCTGATTACCACAGCATAATGTTACCATAGATTTCAGTCTCTTAAGCTTGGCTATTTTAATGAAAACTGTAAAAATGCTACGATATAAAATTATCCGACTTTTTCACCACAATTTAATAAATTGATGTTGTCACACAGATGAAGCCAGAGCAGTGGAACACAGATTGTAATTGGGTCTCTCAGCTGAACTTATAGGCCAGTACCCATTTTAGAAGCTCTATTGATTTTCCTTAAAAAGGCAGTTTTTGGCAAGATGCAGTAAATCAATTGTTTATATAGAACTTGTTTCTCACATAGGCCTAAAGGATTCATTGCTGTATTTTTTGCAGAAAACAAATAGGGCTGTGCAGCAACTTTGTAGCTGTAAGTTTATTTTTTTCTAGCTTTTTGTGTGCAAGCTCAGACTGGCCCCTTTGTTAACAGAGGGAATCCCTAGTGAGCCCTCTCATTAGGTGGGCTCTTCAAGTACATACTGGCCAACTATCCTGGAATGACCAGGAGACTCCTGAAATCGTGGTATATAACAGTAGACACCAAATCTCCCATAACAGTCTGACAGAGGAACGCTGCAGGGAGTATCTGCTTTGTGTCTATTAGTATGTATGTATCGAAAAGTGTATGCATGTCTGAGTGTGTGTGTATGTGTGTGTGTGTGTGTGTGTGTGTGTGTGTGTGTGTGTGTGTGTGTGTGTGTGTATATATAATTTGTCACTGTTTTTTCATTTATTTATATGTAACGCACCCTTTATCATTTTGTTTATCTCAAAGACAAGCCTCATCTTTGTCTTTGCCTCTCTAATCAGACCACCGTTTGTAACCTGTTTTTCTTCCTGCCAAGGGGCAGTGAGGGAGAAAGGTTAAGGTGAGAGAGAGCAGTAAAGGTGGAAGGGGTGCCAATCACACAGTTATGAGCAGTGTAGACTTTGGAGGAGGTGAGTCAGGGTATAGCGAGTACTCAAAGGTGATACTTAGAGAAGAGAAGACAAGTGCAGAGCCTTAAAGTTAGAAGAATAACTTGGTAGGACTTAATGGGAAGCAAGGAGAGGGAGAAAACACACTATTTTACTAGAGTTTAAAGTTCTATATATATCCCGTCAAACCTCCCTCCAAATTACATACTGTATGGAGAGACACCTGTACTCATAAAATGACTACCATCACACACTTCCTAAAATAATTTCCATAAGAATTATAAGGCAACTTGTGACTGGAATTCAGCACTGGTGTCAGGCCAAACAGGATTAGAAACCACAACCGTTGCTACTCTTGTTAGTAGGCCCGCCAACAGGCGAGGTCTGGCGGGGTTGGTGTCCTGGGCCCCCGTGGATCAGGGGGTCAGGCCGCCCAGACCCATGTGCGGCTATCAAGGCCACCAGGGGGGGGGAATAAAGATGTAATGGCTGGCGGACCCCGGCTCTGCATCAGATGCATGCCTTCCTGTCCCAGCACGCTGGGCCTCTCTGACATCAGCGCACCTCAGCTTCCTGTGTGCGCTGACAGAGTGAGGAGGCATGCATCTGATGGCCAGTCCCCGACTCTCCACCGATCCCGCAGCCACCACCAGTCCCCCACAGCCAATGTCAGTCCCCCGCAACTACCGCCGGACCCCCGCAGCCCCGCCGGACCCCCGCAGCCACCGCTGGACCCCCGCAGCCATCACCAGTCCCCTGAAGCCACCGCCGGACCCCTGCAGCCACCGCCAGACCCCCGCAGCCACCGCCGGACCCTCGCAGCCACCGCCGGACCCCCGCAGCCATTGCCGGACCCCCGCAGCCATCGCCGGTCCCCTGCAGCCACCGCCGGTCCCCCGCAGCCACCGCCGGTCCCCCGCAGCCACCGCTGGACCCCCCCAGCCATCACCAGTCCCCTGCAGCCACCATCGGAACCCTGCAGCCACTGCCGGACCCCCGCAGCCACCGCCGGTCCCTTGCAGCCACCGCCGGTCCCCAAGGTATGTCTACTTTTTTTATAATTATTTTGGGAGGGAGTGGGGGTCTATTTATTTGTGTGGGGGTGGGGGTCTTTTATATGCATTGGGGGGGGGAGTGGGGTCTTTTATAAGTATACAGTGAAACTGCTGACATTTCAAATAAAGACAGGAACCCCAGTATCCCTGATGGGACAGAGTCGTCTAAAACAAAAAGGCGGAAAAAGAGTTCTCCAATTACCATGGAATGATCAGGCACATCCGCAGATCCCATGGAGGAAAATGGGGGGAGGAGGGGGCGAGATGCCCTGCAGCCTTGAAGAAATGGAGAATTCGGCCCACGGATGACAGAATATCTAGAGGGCCCAAGGCAGAAGTCATGTACGCCAAAGAAGGGTCTTTCTGGTGCTGACAGTGAGAAACCCTCAAACTATACCAGGGAAGCGGAGCCGGAACCAATGAGTGACGATCCCTTGACCAGCCCTGAAGGAGACCTGAAAAATACCAGGCAGGACTCTGATATCCTCTATAAAAGATTGAAACAGGAGATAGAAGTTAATACTACAGAGTGCTGTTATCAATCGCCTTTGACTGTGAGACAGTGATGAACATGGAACGTCGCTTACGTAGTGACATAGAGGACCGGATGACTGATCTGAAGACAGCGAACACTATTATTTCTGCCGTGGTCAAGAAACAGACCCGATCTGACAAATTTATTGCTGACTTGAAGCAGAAACAGGAAAAGGTTTAAAAAAGGCCCTCTGTCTCAGTGTAGAGCTTGGACTATCTCAGGAGTCTGTCTAGAGCCCAGAGGCACTCAAAAGGAGGTTAACCAACTCAGTACGGCCTCAAAGTCTCTCGAACAGAGATTCAGTCTCCGTGCCGGGCTGGAAGTCTCCAAGAAAGAGTTTCACAGCCTACAGTAGGCACCGAGCGGGAGATCTTAAAGAAAGAAGTCCCTACACTCAAGTTAGAGATGTTTCTCGCCAGGAGGTCAACAGTATCCGGACAGAGGTGGACATATCGCACAATGAGGCTCATACTCTCCGCATAGAACTGGATGCCTCACACTAAGTAGTCAGCAGTTGCCACACAGAACTGGAAGTCTCCAAAAAGGAACTCGGTGAGGAGCTGGACATCTCTCAAAAAGACATCTGCAGGCTTAATATAGATCTTAAAGTCTCTCAGACGGAGCTTCAGACCCTCAACCTAGAGATAGAAGTCACACGAAGCAGGAGATGGGTAGTCTCAACTCAGAAGTGCGTACAAATATGGAAGGAGGACTACAAGCAGGCCCTGAAAATTATAGACTATAAAAAGAGAAAATACCAGCCCGAAAGAGGTCAATTCTGATTTGACTGAACACGTCAGTGAACTGAATAGCAAGCTTCATGAGCTAGAAAAAAGGAATAGACTATTGGAAGATGAAAAGTTTGAAGCATTGCAACAATGCACACAAGCAGAGCAACCTTTGCAGAACCAACTGCAAGGTCTGCAGGAAGAAACCAACTGCAGGAAGAAAATCTGCAGGCTGCTAAAGAAGTACAAGGGCTAAAGGAACGGCTGATTATCCAATGTGTCCCCACAGAGCAGCATGAGGAACTGAAGGCTACCCTGAACAATACTAGAGCTCTGCTGGAGGCCAAGCTTAGAGGCCAGGGACTCGATAGAAGAGGGAGCACAAGAAGGTCCAGAAACTGAGGCAAGCAAGCAAAGAAATTCACAGTGCTCCACAATATAATGAAGGATATGTGGAAGCAAACTCAGAGAAAGCACAGTGAAGAGATAAAGACCCTGAGAGGAGAATTGCAGGATGCACTTAAGAAACAGGGATCTCTCGCTGATGAGTTGTACTTGCAGCAAAGCCTAGAAGTGGAAGAGTTAAAGCTGGCAGCTAAACACACATCCCAGCAACTTGCAGCTCTGCAGACACAGATTGCTGAGCTCAAGATACAGCTCGCAAAAAAGGAAGAGACTGAAGAGGTGTCCGTTCATCAAGGGTCCAGCCGGACACTGTGTGAGTATCCATGAGTCTCGCCGCCCCCGGCACGCTCTCTGCTTACCCTGGCCCGCAATCAGGTGTCCCGATTCTTCCGCCTCCTGCAACGTGTAATCTGGGCGATCCACTACCAGCCGCCGCACTACGGGTGCGCGCATCACGTGCGGAGGTAAATGCACAATCTCCTGGTCCCACCTCCAGGTTGCACCCGCACAGTGACACCATTGGCATGTGACACGTGCTCAACGCGTGCAGGTACCGCATCATCAATCTTCATCAGCAATCCTTCCCACACCTGTCTCCTGCATCTCAACGGCCAATCACAGCAGGTGCTGCTGACACGCCCCCACTCTGCTTCTCCGTCATTGGTGCCAGTCTCCTTAATATGCTCAGCCATCACACTAGCAATTTGGCTGAGCATAAACTTTTGTTGTTTTGAAGTGTTCACTGCTACCCCTGCCTCCACAGTCTTCTCTTGCTCCTTGGTTCCCAGCTCTCTGTTCTTGACCTCAACTCTCTCTCTGGACTCCGCTCTTCTATACTCATGTCCCGGCTACCAATGACGATCCGCACCTCTCCAACCCCGGCCTCGGCTAAGTACCACGATGATCCACATCTCTCCAATCCTGACCACGGCTAAAGTACCTACACGATCCGCACTTCTCCAACCAAGAATCCGGCAAGTATCTTTGACTATCCTTACTTCTCCAAACCCGACCTGGCAACCTCGACCAATCTACACTCCAAATGCGCCCGCGCGACTGTGGGTGGCGTTATATATCTATCCCCACCTCGGCCTCGCTGTCACACCTTGTTTGTGGTGAGCACTCTATTACACACTGCGCTATGAGACCAAGATGGCCAATGCCCGCAAATTTCTGGACCACATGGACAATGAGGGCCCAGCTGCAGCTGCAGCTGGATAGCATCCAGGAGGAGCACCAGCAGCTGCAGATCAGAAATAGAGAAAAGAAACAGATATAAGCCTTGCTCTGAGTAAACTGGTTGACGTGGAATCGCAACTCAATTACAAAGAGGCTGAACTGGCAACTGCATTGAGTTGAAAAAGAAGTGCAGAAGGACAGCTTCAAGAGCTAAAAACTCAAATAGCTATTCCTGAACGCTCTTTAAGTGAAACCATGAATTATCATGAGTCTTTGATAGTAGAAATAGATTCCGGACATCAGACGGAATTTAAAAGTAAGCTGACAGAGGCTTTGCAAGACCTGAGCAAGGTTTACAAGGAATGGACATATAGTGTAAATTAGAGTCCATGGAAAAGATGGCGAGAGAAAGCTATTTGCATACACACTCTGCAACTGTCGCCATACAGTCTGACGACAAAGGGAGGATCACCCGATGCCGGGGAAATCTCATTACCACGCGGTTAGTAGAAAGACTGTACTTGGAAAAAGTCCTCCTCGAGGGACTGAAAAGTCCTGGTCTCAAGCACCTTCTGGAGGAGACACTAATAACCTGGAGAAAGAGTTCCAATCCTAGGGGACATAAGGTTCTTGTGCTCCATCCACTCTCATTCGAGCCACAGAGATATCTCGAGGGAGAGTGGAAGGATGGGCTTTGGCCGTGGTAAGCCTGACAATCCCACAAACAGGGGAGGTATGTAACAGGGAATTATCACTGTTGAAGAGAAACTGCCTCTAAATCCAGCAGTGTGCTGGTAAATTGCACACAGGCAATCATCCAGACTCCACCTGGCTGATTAGGACTTTTAGAAAAAGCCGGTCTGAGAAACAGGATGGCGCTCACAAGGGAACTGACATAAGTAAAAGGAGGGCTGTGTTCTGATAGCGACAAATGGGAACTAGACCTCTATGCCTGGACCCTCAAGCAGACAACTACATGGACACCACTGACCTGAAGGGCCACCTGCGTTAAGCTATCACTGAGATTTGGGGGTGATAAGTGGGTAAGGAACTTTCCCCCTCCCCCCCCAGCCTTGCAGAGAGGGACTGGAGAAGTAAGTTAGCCCTTACACAGGGATAGGTGTTTATTGTTTTGTGTATACTTTTGTTTGCGGTATTCTTTAAAAGAACAGGCAATAAAGCCTTATATTAATTTCACAATAAAAACGGACTCCTTTGCATACCTCTGCACACATCTCTTACAGGCATAATTATGTTTACTTCCCTTCCATCCATTGCCCGTTTAATGCAAGATAAGATCGTGTTTGCCTTTCCAGCTGCTGCATGACTTTGGTCACTACTGCTAAGGCTACTGCCTTCCAGCACTTCTAAATCCTTCTCCATCAAGGATTTCCCAAATGTATCCCCATTTAATTTGTAAGTCGCCTGTTTATTCTTGCTTCCAAAATTCATGACCTTACATTTATCTGTATTAAACCTCATCTGCCATTTACCTGCCCAAGTTTCCAATCTCTCCAAGTCCTTCTGTAGAGAAATTACATCCTGCTCTGATTCTACTATCTTACACAATTTAGTGTCATCAGCAAAGATCAACAAATCAATTTTTTGGGCTTTAAATTTATATATACTAATAACACGATCCAAACCAACACTTTCTTTAAACCTGTCCAGGCCAATAACTATCTAATGGCAGATAGCCATCATAATCCCCAGTGGATTAGAAATATACCAAGGGGCAGTTTGTTCGCCTGAAACGTAACTGCTCTGACCCTCAGACATTTATTTGCCAGGCAGAAGAGCTGAAACAGAAATTTGTTCAGCGAAAATATTCTGTTGACCAGTTGGATCATGTTGTGGAACAGGTAAATGAAATCGATAGATCTGCCCTTTTGGAGTATAACAGTAAATCTAGATCCAATGGGGATGAACGTGATAGCCTTTATCACTCAATACAATCAAATGGCACCATGTATTAGACATAGTTTGAAGAAGTATTGGCCTATTTTATTAAGAGATAACACTCTGGCACAGGTACTTACCCATTCTCCGAACATTATTTTCACCAAAGCCAATAATCTAAAATCCATGGTGGCACCGAGTTCCCTCTATCCAGAAAGAAATCTAACTCATCTAATGCAGTGAAAGGTTTCTTCACTTGCACAAGGTGCACAGCCTGCACCTATGGCATGGCTGGAATAACATTCAAATCTAATGTCACCTTCAAGGTCTATCCAGTCAAATCATTTATAAATTTCCATTCAACATATGTGGTTTATTTACTCACCTGTCCATGTGGCCTACAATATGTAGGGCGGACTGTGAGGTCCCTACAAAGAAGAGTCTATGAACATATATACAATATCAAAAAGGGTCTATTAACCCACAGAGTATCCCATCACTTATTGGTTTGTCATAATCAGGACTCCAAGGGACTCAAGTGTCAGGCTATTAAATCTGCCACCATCAGTTGGAGGGGGTGTGATCAGCTCAATCAGATCAGTAGGCGGAAACTTACTGGATCTATGAGCTTAGGACCCTCTCTCCGAATGGTTTAAACATAGATTTTGATCTGGTGGTCTTTCTGACGAAGTGATGATAGATTGCATTACTTACTTGTGATACCAACTACTGGTTATTAATAATGATTTAGTATGGATATAACTCTGCAAGCTGTCATCAATTTTCAGGTTTGACCCTTTTGTCTGGTTTTTCTTTTTTTCTTTTTTCATTGTTTATCTGCGATTATTATTTATCATTTATTTAAAGTTTATTATCATGAATTTTTTATTAATAATTATTTATTATTTATCATTCATTATTTTTATTTCTTAGATTTTTTAATATCAGATTACATTATAATATTTATAAGGTATATGCATTTATGTATTTATTTTTTGAGTCTTGTCTTTTTTTGTTGTATTGTTGAGTTTAATGTTGTTAACACCTGTGTAATAGTGTTTAGTTTGTCCTAGCCGAAGCTGTTGCTTTAAACTGTATTTGATTGAGGCTGACGTTTGGTCCAATCAGTGCCGTCAGAGGTGTATATTAAGTAGCTCCACCTCTACCTTTTCAAACCCCTGAGGAAGTGACGTTATCACGAAACGCATAGGGTCAGAGGTCACGGCGCCTTGGAGGAAGTCGGAATTGCATTACGTGTTGAATTCACCTCACCACAGCACACGTGGACTGGGCAGGAGCGGTCTCCATTCACTACGGCGCCATTGCTGAGATCTACAGACAGCCGAGGAAGTGCATCGTCTTCTCCTGCTGGTTTGGGCATTCGCAAGGGACTCTCTCCGTTCAGAAGATTTGTTTGGTATTCAACGCGCTTATGTTCCGGTCCTGTTGTAAGTAGGGTTTTGGGTTTTAACCCCTGATGATCCGCTACAACAGGCTTCTTTGTTTTAATAAATTAGTTTTATGTTATCAGCTTCTGTGTTTCATGTTCCATGTTGTTGTTGTTAGTTAGTATTGTTTTATGTATTTTGTGTTTGCAATACGCAGTATGATTTTCTTTCTTGTATTTTTCCACATATCACGGATCTACTGAGTGGAGCTCCATCGTATATCACATCTGATTGGACTTTTTATCTTGGACTCAGTGGACATTGTACTATCACTGTGGGCGCCGGTCTGTATCTGTTTTTCTATCAGCAAAGATGGAGACTTTGCTCTCTATCCCAACCTCAAGGTCATTAATAAACAAGTTAAAAAGCAGGGGTCCCAGTACCGATCCCTGAGGTACTCCACTCACGCCATCAGCCCAACCTGAAAAAGTTCCATTTATGACAACCCTCTGTTGTCTGTCCTTCAACCAATTTTCAATCCAGGTGCATACATTTTTACTGAGACCAATTTGCTTTATTTTGTACACCAACCTCATGTGGAACAGTATCAAAATCAATTGCAAAATCTAAGTAGGCCACATCAACTGCATTACCCTCATCTAATTTCCTTCTTTCCTATTCAAAGAAACAAATAAGGTTAGTTTGGCATGATCTATCCTTCATTAATCCATGCTTACTATTACTAATTTTGTTTTTCATTAGGTATTCCTGAATATTATCCCATAATAAACCTTCAAGTAGCTTCCCCACTATTGAAGTCGGGCTTACAGGTCTGTAATTCCCTGGTTGTGATCTACCTACCTTTTTAAATATAGGCACCACATCTGCTTTATGCCAATCTGGTGCTACTGAGCCTGAGGAAATGGAGTCCTTGAATATTAAATGTAATGGTTTGGCTATTACTCTTGGATGTATGCCAACGGGGCCTGGTGCCTTATTTACTTTAATTGTATCAAGCCGCCTATGAACTTCTTCTTCAGTTAACCAATTGTTCATTAATATAGTGGTTGTGGCTTCCTCCTGCGCCATTACAATTGAAATTGATTCTTCCCTGGTAAACACAGAGGCAAATAATTTGTTTAATACCTCTGCTTTTTCCTCATCTCCAATAATCTTCCTGCCCATCTCACACTGAAAGGGTCCTATATTTTCTTTTCCGATTTGTTTTGTTATTAAGGTACTTAAAGAACTTTTTAGGGTTGATCTTGCCTTCTATTGCAATCCTTTATTCATTATCCATTTTTGCTAATTTAAGTGCCCTTTTGCAATTTTTGTTACATTCCTTAGAATTCTGATACGATGCCTCCGTCCCTTCTGACTTCAAGAATCTAAACGCCTGCCTCTTCTTTTCCATTTCCTCCCCTACCTCTTTATTTAGCCACTTTGGTTTTGACTGATTTCTTTTATACGTATTACCCAAGGGTATATACTGATAAGTGTGCTTTTCTAACAATGTTTTATAAGCTGCCCATTTATTTTCTACATTTTTCCATGCAAAAACTTCATCCCAATGTAGCCCTGCTACCCGCATGTGAGATTGTAAAGATGCTACCTGTGCTGCCTTTACCTGTTGGCTCAAAGGGGGCCTGAGCCTCTGCCACGGAGAGCCTGGGGTGACATAGTAATAGTATTGGTGCAGCGCCTCCACCTGTGAGGGATCCCAGCATAGTGGGAGGAGCCCCTCACAGGACCCAATGACAATACTCACACACTGGGTAAAACAACAATAACCTTTACTGGCACAGGAATAACTCTTAAAGATTCTAACGGTCACTAATAGGTACAACTACCAACCAAGCCCCGCACGGCCGTAACCCTCCATCATGTAACACAACACTGTGTCCTAAGAGTCCCACACCCAACCTCAATATGTGAGACAGCGCTGCTCACTAATTTATGTTGTTGGTTGATGCATGTGTTATGGTGAGGTACTTGCTGGATGTGTCCACACCCGGGCGCGCCGACATGAAGACAGAATGGATCTGCTGATCCAGCGATGAGTCCGCCTCCGCGTGGGGTGGTATCCCGCTGGATGGTCCCACCGTGAAGACAGTCTCTGTACCTTGCAGGGTGAACTGGTCACAGATCACAATCATCAGGGCTGTACAGCATTGCAGCTGTGTCCCTGAACTTAAGCAGCTAAAGGGGCAGTGTCCCTATCTATGGGCATGTACCTATAGCAGCCACAATCTTGACCTGTGAGTCGGGGCCTAACTGGAGCCTGGAGGGAATTCTGGCCTAGTGCAGAGGCCACAGTTGCCCTGCACATACAACCTCCCCTAGCTGTGTCCCATCTCCGACTGCCTGTGATCCCCTGTGCGCGAAATTTATCTATCTCTGCAGCAGGAGATCCTCACAGCCCTATTGGCTGTGTGTAGTCATGTGTGTGCATGACCCTATGCATTATGGGGTTTGTAGTCCCTGCGGAGCCTATTCCCGCCGCGTGCGCCTAACGTACTGCGCATGCGCGTCTCTAATGGCCATCACGAGGAACCTTCTGAACATGCGCGACCCTCCGCGTGTGCACGTGCACAACAAACATGGCGGCTCCTCCCCGCAAAATCACCCGCGGTAGCGGAGGTAATGGGGGGGGGATAAACAGACAACCGGGGGGCCGGAAGGGACCATTCCTACATCAATTTATTCCTTGTAGATTTGTCCTCAATGTATTAAAATCTGCCTTTCTAAAGTTTTAAGGTCTTTGTTGAACCCAAGTAATCTGTTTTTGATCATTTATTTCAAATGAGACCATGTTATGATCACTGTTACGCAAATGTTCCAGGACTTGAATATTTGCTATTACTTCTACATTGTTTGATATTACCAAATCCAGTATTGCCCCTCAATATTTTTTTGTTATGTTTTGTGTTTTTTAGTTTGTAATCATTAAATTTATTTACTTTTTCTACCAACCCATTGAGTTCTTTGAAGCCTTTTCTTTGGTCCGCTGTCCCACCAATCTCCAGCTGATTCATTTCATCTTGGGACACATTTATTAAATGTCTTCATTTTTGTAAAGGGTTTTTCATAAAATTCTTGATCTGTGGTTTTTTATTAATTTAAAAAAAGAAAAAGACCAAAACATTAAACTAGATCTATTTTTCATTCCATATCTTTTTTTAAATTGTTTAAATTGTGTAATTTTGGCAAAACCAAAACATAACAATCTTTAAGGACACATACATATTGTTTTAAACCAAAACCAAAACATTCGTGTAAGTGCCCACCTTTACAGTACATATTTTACACAACGCCTGTCACAACTCTGTAGTTATTCTTTTGTTTCTCTATTAAGATGCACTTTTTATCCTATGCATAGCTCTGCTAAGACCACCCTCTATTCCAAAACCGTAAGAGTAAGCTTTTGCCACACCTGACATTTGGACTGCATTTGCTTACAAGGCTGCAGTTTGCTATAGCCCAGTGGTTTTCACCCTTTTGTGTTAAGGAACCCTAAGCGAAATTGTAAGGAACCCGCCAACCATCTCTAATAGCCACTCTGTGATCAGATGTATTGCAAATTCTTCTGTATTTGATACAATTTTCAAGTGCAGAAAATTGCAAGGAACTCTTTAGAGAGGCCCGAGGAACCCAAGGGTTCCTAAGAACCCTGGTTGAAAAACACTGCTATGGCCTCTTGCAACATCTGACTCATCAACTCTCATCAACTCTCTCTACCTTTGGCACATGGAAAGAACCTATATCTATACTCTTTACATAATATACAAACCCATTTTGGAATGAAACTTGACAGATTAAGTTTAAGGTACAATATGATGACTTTCACCTCTCCTGTATGCCCAGTCACTATACTGTATTTCATTTTTGAATAGCAGTTCCTGTCTTTGAGTTTTAGGGAATTTAAAGAAGCTATTTGAATGCATTTATTCATCTGTTTCCCAATCTAGTTATGGCTAAGACTTTAATCCCCCCATTTTATAGTCTAGACAAACCACGAGAGACATGTATAATTTCACGAAAACCAACAATACAAATGATAAAATAAAAGTGACAAAATAAGTTATTTCGCTTGATAAATTCTAATATTTTGTAATAATGTAACCATTCTTTGTAATACTGATAGGGATTGTGTGGAACATCTACTGTATGTTTGCATTTGATGAGAGGATTTCTATATGCCTCTCTGTTCCTTTATAATAAACTCCTGCCAGTTACCACTACTGTACAGAAGCCTACGATAGGCATGGCTGACTCTTTAACAAAACGTGTGTGTATTTTCATTATCATTTTCGCTCTTTTCAAAAATTGCAGGTTCGTAAAGTCACTCCTGAATTTTTTTTTTAAGGTGCAGCCACACTTACGGTAGCATTCCATGTTAGAGTTACAGACAATAAAAACACTCTGCTATGTTATACTTTCTCTGCTATGTTTTTAATATTTGCTTCAAAATTTACTATAAATGTACTCTTCAGATTTGCTTTTGCTTGTGGCTGATTCGAGATTTTTCATGGGACTGAGGAAACTTTTACTGCAGTGATTCACATGTTGTTATCTTCATGGGATAACCTTACAATGACGGCAAGATTTGCTAAAATTATTAGTAGAAATATCTACTTCACCAAATAAAAAACAATCTTTTAAATGGAAAAATATGCATTTTTGCGGTAAAGTAAGAGGCGCTGCAACAGAATAGCATTTGCATACACGTGCTACTAGCTGAACTAGAGCTGAATATAAACTGATCAATGGTTTTTGTCAATTCTTTCATAATTGTATTTTTTTTAATGGATTTTCAGTATCGAGCCATGGAATATTTTTTTTACTTTCATATTTATGTGGTTTTTCTTGGGTCAGACATCAGGTCAAGGGATACATTTCGGACTGGTGTTTTATTTGATGGGATATTTTTATGGTTGTGTCATGAGGCACAGTACTATGTCTACGAACCGTGCAAACCTCTTCATGAATAGGGTAAGTGTATTTTTTTTATTCCAGCACTAGCCACTTTGGTGTCAATGAGGCTACCTAGGCTCTCCTGGACAGGGTCTAGATAGCCTCACTTGCGTTCAAGGAATTAATGATCACTTTATATACAGTGTACTATATATTGTATTTTTATATACGATATGTTAAATGTAATGTTTGTTTTGATTTGGTATCTATTCACGCCTTATAGCCCTATTAGCCAGCTTGGGCTAACAGGGCTTTAAGCAATTCCCATAGAGGAAGGGTTAAAAAACATGCTTTTAATTGGTCAATGTAGATGTTATTAGTTTCCTAAGAACAAACAGCCCACATGCTTTATAAATGCTCACAATACAACTCTGTGGTACTGTTTATTAGAAGATACACAATTATTTTCTCTAAATAATATATTTCTGAAAGTAAAAAAAAAAAGTGTTTGGGAATGTCATTAGGAAAATATGTCTGTTAAAATACTAACCTGCATACTTTAAAAAAAAAAAACGATTGACCTTTAAAGTCTATTTAGAGTTTATCATAAGAAAGCTGAAGTCTGAAAAATAACAACTTTACTCAACATCTTTTGGTTCTATGATTCATAAAATGTTAATTAAGAGCCTGGGGAAACTGTAGCAAGGAGTCAAAAGTGCCTTCAGCTATTCCTTCTGGTCATGCACAGATATGCTATGGACTTGGGCACAATACACCAGAGCTAATAAATTAAACAAAATAAGTGCAAATTGTGGATCTCATAAAAAGACATTTTTGCAGTTCTCCTTTTATGATGCACCGTACAAGTCAGCAGAGACAAGACTAAAACAAATATACTTTAGAGTTACTGTGGATTAACACAACAAAAACACATTTTTTTTTGTTATACTGTATTGCTGAATATTCATTAAACACATGGTAGTGAAGTACAGTAATGCAGATACAGGAACAATGGCACTGTTTATTTTTTGTCTGAAATACAGGTATAATTTAAGTTATAGGCTAAGATACTTCAAGCAGTTATAAGGAAAACTGGAGGTGTTATCTCAAAAAAATAGTAAATACAGTATTTGGTCAATTTGCATACTAATTGACCAAAATTGTACTAATTTTTGGAAATAACACTGCCAGTTCTCCTTACGACTGCTTCATGTATCTGGGCCATAGTGTCTTATTCTATATCTGCTGAAAGGCTGATTAGGCTGCTTTCTGTTGAAATTCCCCAAATGATTTTAATAGGCAATTTCGACCTATAACAGCCCGATCTGCCATTTAGAAGAGAAGGTGGGAGTGAAGACCCCCAAGCAATGCTTCCCTGAGGTAAGTCCACATATGCAGAGAAAGAATTCGCATATAATAATATCCCAGGCAGTATAATTAAAGTTCAGAGGATGTATCCCACGGTGTCAATGTAATACACTGAATCTCATTGAAGCAATTTCATAGTCTTCAACAATCTTTTCACATAGCCTGCAGGTTAACTAGCCTAATCCTGAAGGCACAATAATGTTAACCCTGCAATATCATAGCATAGTGATTTATCAGTAGTACTGATGAGTAATGAAAATAAAGCTTGCGCTCACTTTATTGTAACGTGGTTCCTCGTAAACTGTCAGCGTGCTCCAGCCGAAAGAGTATCCGTAGAACACAGGTCTGCTAGGCGGTGCACCAGCTAAGTGGAAAAAATGCAGCTGGACTGCTCTCTACTGGTACAAAAATATTTGTTTATTGTTGGCACATAAAAACAGCAAGGGGAAAACCCCCAAATGATGCGTGAAACACATCCCATAAACTTGTTTTGAACTATTTTATTAAAGTTAGTTTCTAGACATGGTGAGCAGAAACTTGGAAGGGTTTCATTTTCCCCGGCTACTCTCTGATGTCTGATTCGGTGAAGTAACTAAAACTTTTAGCCTCTCTGCAAAAATGTTTTAAGGGCCCTCCAAATAAAAAATGCAAAATAAATCTAGTTTCCACCAGACCGCCCCACTTTATTTCACTAACCCCCCTCTCACCTCCTCGTTCTTTCATCCCCTATATTTCTCTCCCCTTTCTCACACCTCCCTTTCATCCTTGCCCCCCCTGTCTTTCGCTCTCACTTTAACTCTTTCCCTCTACCCTCTCTATCACACTCTTTTACTGTTCCCCCTCTCTTGGTTCCGAGACGTCTCCCTCTTCCCTTGCAGCCCCCTCTCAATTTTCCTCCTCTCTTGCACTGCCCTCTCTCTCACTCAATCCCCCCTCGCTCACTTTCTTCCCTTCCTCTCTCTCAATTCCCCCCAACTCGCCCTCACATTCAATCCCCCCTTCACAATCAATCCCCCCCACACTCAACCAATGAACCTGTTCCCCTCTGAGAATTTTACCTTGGAGGACTAGTGGTGGAGAGGGCTTACCAGTCAGGTGTTAGCGGCACTGAGGCTACTGTATGCCACATCGTGTGTCACAATATGTTTACACAGTCAGAGACACCCTCTCTCCCACATCACTTAACTTTATTGGCTGATAAGTACATGGTACTGTAGGTTAAGGGTAAATTAAACATGTGATTGACAAACATGGCCCTATTTAGAGTCTCCTAAGAAATGTCATTTATAATTAATTCCCAGAGATACAAAGCCAAATATTTGCTTTGTGCAAGGTTGGATTAGTTTTAGAAAATTATTTAGAATGTGAAATGATTTCAAAAAGGTTTTTTTTTTAGCAACTTGACGCACCTAAGTTGTAGGGGCTCAACATTTAAAAATCACATATGAAAGAAAGTATTTTGTTTGCTGCACTTTAAACCACAATTCTGAGAGTTAATCAACAGAATTTAAAAAATCATATTTTATTT
Source organism: Ascaphus truei (assembly GCF_040206685.1). Taxonomy (NCBI): domain Eukaryota; kingdom Metazoa; phylum Chordata; class Amphibia; order Anura; family Ascaphidae; genus Ascaphus; species Ascaphus truei. Next base: position 45,027,416 of record NC_134492.1, on the reverse strand, counting down.
GAAATTAGTGAAAAAATATAGTAATAAGTGAAGATAATGTAAAATCAGGCACAGATTTTACATGTAGAACCCACTCCTGAGAAGGCAGTTGGAAAATACTTAGGGGAAAAAAATGGTGCAATATACTAATGATACCCAAAAGATATTCACAGAGCTCTTAGCATAGTTAGCAGATATTGATGATACAGTAAGCAATGTTCACACATTGAAAAATAGGCAAACACCAAAGTGCAGCCAATAATAGCAACAATGTCTCCTATGAGACCCCAATTTAGCCTCAGTGTCTGCAGGAAAAACAATACAAACCGGCGCCTAGAAAGTCCAACAACAGTCTGTATAAAGTTCAAATTGGATGGAAAGACAAAGACCAGCTTCAATACTTGTAAAAAGATTAGGAGTTTATGCGCATTGGATTGTTGTCACTCGTTAGGTGTCGGTTTTTCCTCCAGCAGGGTTGGGCTGATGTAAACACCCCTTAGACGCCGTCTCTCTCTTCTGGATCGGATCTCCGTTTCCGGGGGTGGGTCTTGAAGGCACAAACCTCTTCCTGCTGCTGCTGCAAATCACTCAGCGCTACTGTGTTGCCTGTGTGTGTTCGTATTAGTGACTCTTGAACTGTGACCCTACTGTATGCGGTTCGTGCCCATGCGCACTTCATCAGGGGGTAGTCTGCAGACTACAGTATAATAAAACTGTGTACTGTATGCTGTAAATAGATAGCAAGTACAGAGAGGATAGATAGAGTAGTAGACGTAGATATAAATATTCCATATTCAGAATACTTATGCTACTGCAGTTTGTAATAATGTCACCTGTCCATGCTGTCTAGAGTATTTATATTTAAGGCATACACACTATGCTGACAGCACTGTGAATATCTTTTGAGTATGGCTACTATATGACGCATTTACCAGAACACCTTCCTACTGTCTCTGTACGTTCTTCCTATTTACCAATTGGATTGTAAGCTCTTTAGTGCAGGGACTCCTTTTTCCAATGTTACTTTTATGTCTGAAGCACTTCGTTTGCAAAAGTTAGGCAAAAGCAATGCAAAAGAAAGCACTACCGTTTTCTATTAAAATGAATTCCAGTGCAATCAATTGGAGTTTTTCCTTTGAATCTGGTACAATTCTTTCGCACTACACACGTGTTGAAGCCAGGAGACTTTAGTAATGAACTGCTAGCTAAGAGAACTGGAGCTGATTTACTAAAGAAAATGTATTTTACCGAAACTAACAGGAATTTTCCTGTGACACACCTAGTGCACCTCTTTTGTACTAGCGTTGCCCCTATTTTGCAGCCAAGGGAATGTTATAAATACAGTATACAGGTACTGTAGTGAATAGGGAGAGGATTGAGTGTTAAATCAGATTAGCAACAACGGGATTTTTTCAATGTAATCATTTTGTCCCTTTCTGCCCCTCTGTTTCTTTCCCTCTTCCTTATTACATCATTTGATTTGTTACTGCCGTTGGTGGCAGCTGTCAGAATAAGCAGGAAGAAAAACGTATCTGATGGCCCAGGTTTTTTATTAGCAGGCTTGTGCTTAGGGTAGGGAGCGAGGTATTAAAGAGGCAGTTTTCATGGGGTCCACTTCAGCGACAAGCAGTATCGCACTTCTGCACCTAAGAGCCTACTATACAGTATACAGTAAATCCACATAAGAGAATATAAATAGCCATTGCGGACACAAAGGGTATTCTAACTTGCTATCAATAAGTGTATACTCCTACTAGATTAATGCATCCATGTTCTGTGGAGAAAAAAAAAAAGAAAATAATAATTGTGGGAAATCAGATATACTGTAACTACAGTATATGAAATATAAATGCAGTGAAAAATGAAATAAAACGTAATGGACTATTAAAAAAAGACTCTGCAAATATTAATATTCTCCAAATCTTTGAAGACAGTAAGGTTCTCTTCAATCGTCTCTCCTTCTTTTAACATTTAATTATTAGTCCTCAGGATGAATTAAAATGGATACAGGAAAAATAATTGAATGGGTTTAATTTGTGATCACATTCATCTTTATATCTTTCTGCAATTTCTGATCAATTAGGGCATATTCTAAACTCAGCCATTGCAATTATTGGCATTGTTGTAATAAAAATGTGTTAGGTGTGAGACTGAAGGTCAGTTAATGATACAAAGTATTCTTTCTGGGAAGAAGAACTTTTATAAGAATTGACTGTTAAATGCTTGTTAAATTGCAACTGGAAAGGGAGTTTAATAATGCAGCAAGCTGTTACTATCCATTGACAATTGATATACTGTTATAACTTTCTGACCAGAGGAACTTTCTGTGTTTTGAGTAGCATCCTCACCAATCCAGATTAAGGAGTTTCCCAAAACCCAGGTTGTGCCTTTTATCTATTTTATTGGTCTCAATCTCAACCTTAATTTTGAAGGACATCTTTATGGGATACACTGAATAACTTACTGGACGATATCTAAAAGGTTGGCTTGCATAATGTAAATGTCCTATGATGCCTGCTTCTTCAGTTGTTTATGTTGAGTGTGTATGTACTGTTAGTAAGAAACAGTTTATGGAATTAGATAACGTGACCTACTCACTACTCTATTATATGACCATTTGTATATACGATATGAAGACCCATACTTAGAAGAGCAGAGTGCAATAGAATAAATGGTAGGTGTGCAGATGGAGCCAGAATCAGTATGCTTGGTTCTGGAGGAAACCGCAGTCCAAATCCCGCAGCTTCCCTTGGCAGCAAGAAATTATAAGTGGGGGGGTCCTATTCTGTAGATAATGTTTTCTGAAATTTGCTACCACCAAGCTAGGGAACACCTGGAATCCTAAAGGCAGAGATCCAGCTGAAACTGATTAGCCTGCTGTTGAAGGGAGTACGCTGGCACTAGAGAAGCTACTCCCCTACACAACAAATACAGTATACACTTATACGTGTCTTCAATTTTGCTATTTCCGCATCGCGATTTAGACTTATTACCTTCTATTTTCTTACAATCAGACTCCATGTCATGCTTAGCAGGCATTTCTCTAATAAAGCTACAGCAAGGCATGTTTATAGATCATCAGTTGCAAGCCAGCGTAATGAAAAAACTTTGAACGCTATAGCCAAGATAATATTGTTTAGTAAAAGCTAATGAAAATATGGAAATATTCATAAAAGTCTCCTGTCTGCAAAACTAGTACAATGTTGAAAGTACTATGGCACCAACAATGTGCCAGTTTTAAAACTGGGTGACTAATAAATAGCCCTTGTATTTAGCATCTGGCAGATACAACATCTAATAATGCCAACGTTTCAATAGCAATCCCTTCCCACTAGGTGTCTCAGTAAACATGTTTCCTTTCGTTAATCGCCCCTCCAACAACCTTCATTTTTTAGGTGTGTTCAGGCATGGCCTTTTACACTTTCATTATTCACATACACATTGGATTTCAAACTTTGTGTGCTGTATATCAAAGTCTACCAATTACAAAAGTGGAGCAAGAACACTACAACATACAGTATTTATTAAAGAAAACATTGCCATTGTATAGTATATTAACTTTTCTTAGATAAATCTGATGCAGTTCTTTTGCCCCAGTTTTGCAGCCAGAATACTTTGACACATAGTCCACTTTCTCTATGTTATGTTTTTCTTAAAACCTATACAAAATATTATATAGTGTTTGCGTACTATATTACATAGCCTGAGTGGGAGGGATTGCTCTACAGATATCTCTCCTGGCAAATATGGCTTATAGGGCTGCAAGCCATTGTACAATTTTATAACAAAATAAGCAATAAAACATAAACATACCATACAAATACAGTACACTAATAACATACACAATTTATAATCTGACTGGTTGATTTAACACATGACCTGCAAACATATTATTTTACAACAGTCTTGCCTGGGTAAAAACTAAGGCATCTCACAGTAAATGCCTCAACATTTCTGTGAAATTCCTAATGGCCCATCAGATTAACACAGCAGAGGACCCTGCAGTCCCCTTCAGTTTGAATGGGACTGCAGGGAACCCCTGCTGTGTTAATCCGATGGGCCTTTAGGAATCTCACTGAAAAGTTGAGGCATGTTGAGGCATTTACTGTGAGATTGCCCCAGATTTTCCAAGGCAAGTGATATAATACTGGTGGCTGCATCTATAAGGGGCTAGCACCAATATATGACTGTAGTTGAGAGCTGAGAGAGGTGACAAAGGATGGGTTAAGTTTATAAAGATAAAGATATATATATATATACCTGTATATATATATATATATATATATATATATATATATATATATATAATTTTATTTTCAAATACTCAAATCGAGTTAATCTTTATTCAGCAGAGGGCCAAAGGCTTCATGTAAGATTGAGAATCAGCCATTGATGGCCAAGGATCAGATTTTATCTAGGCCATCGGGCCCTGTATTAGAGCTCTGCCAATACTTCAGGAGCAGATAGGACCTCCGTTTTCTGGATCTTACGATATCCAAAGGTGATAATGGGTTGCTCAATACAACCATCTATCGCGAGAGCACAGCTACCAACAGCATCTTGCAAGCCAGTAGCCATCACCCAAGATCAATAGTCCTGTGGAGTCCTGCACTAGAGTACATTGTTACATACTTGTAGCGCTCTTGCAGGAGATACTACAGTGAGCGGAGCGCTTACAGGGAAGGGTATACTGTTCCTCTGACCCTGGTGCAAGTGGCACATTTTAGGTTTTATGTTATTGAGTATATTTCTCAGTTCCCGTCATCGATGGCTATTTGTGCGAGTTATAGGCATATCTCCATGGACATCAGTGCTGATATAATCTCAACGATCATCACGGATGCAGGAGCGTGCCACTTATCACCTTCCAATTAAGGTTCCCACTTTGATCTTCATTTGCTATTGATAATCCCAATTGACATCCGCACTGATATGAACACATGATCAGTGCAGATGCAGGGGTTTCTTGCTATATTTTACAGATATTTGTCTGTGTGAGTTATAGGCATATCTCTATGGACATCAGTGCTGATAAAACCTTTACGATCAGCACGGATGCAGAAGCGTGCCACTAATTTTATTCCAATTAAGGTTCCCACGTTGATCTTCATTTGCCATTGATATCCTGTAGGACAGTTCCTCAGACAGAAGAAACTGTAGTCAAGATCATGAATTTGAGAAACAGGCCATAGATATAAGACAAGGATTCCTGGAGAGGGGATATAGTAACAAAATAATAAAAAATGCCTATAAGAAAGCAAAATATCGATAACGCTCTGACTTAATCAATAATCTACCCAAAGATCCTGAGCAGAAAGTGGTGAGATTTATAGGGACCATTAACAAGCAATGGAACCTGGATAAGGATATTTTGCAGAGACACTGGCATATTCTTAGGGCTCACAGTGATATCAAGGATGCTATACTCACATATCTGTTTATGGTCAGTAGGCAAGAAAGAAATTTGAGAGACTGCCTAGTCCATAGTCACTTCTCTGGGGGACGGTGACACCAACATGGCTGCCCATGCGATCAGTCGGATCCTTTAATTGCAAAGGTGTAAGGCCTGTCGGCATATTACAATAACAGGAATCTTGCAATCACAATGACTCTAGAAAGTATAAAATTCGTAAGTTTGTTAACTGCAATACCACTGGGGTCATATACATTGGTGTCCGCGTTTGCGCAAGAAATATGTGGGCAAGACCTGTCGCCAATTTAAAACACGCATTTTAGAACATATTGGGTCTATACACAACAAACTGGAGATGCCAGTGGCCAAACATGATAACAATGGCCACAACAGTAATTTGAGATCAATATCATTTGTAGGTATTGATCAATTTTCTATGGGCATCAGGCAAGCGATTGGGATAAAGAACTATAAAGAAAAGAGTCCAGGTGGCTCTACACTTTAGGCACATTTACACCATTTGGTCTAAACGAGGGCTTTGTCTTCAACCCCTTCATTTGAACAATGTGTAATATCCTGAATATTGAATATGTATCAGCTGGTATCAACACATTTTAGTAACATTATATGCATAGAACAACCTCTCCATTAAGCTCTCCTCAAGCCAGATATCTGGAAATGGCATGAATCAAATTAATCCAGCATCTACGAACATATTTTCAACAGTGGTGAACTGTACGTCCACCATGGAAATGGCTGCTAATTGTCACCCTTTCCTCTACATGTGTCAAAGTGCCATCCTAGATATACAAATTAATATAATTCTGTGACAGGCATATCCCCCATTATGCTGAGCTACCAACAGTATGGTCTCAGTATATTACTTTGTCTTTACCCCCATAGATACTTGGTTTTCTCTGCTGTGAGTGGTTAAACATCTGTCTTCAGCACAACAAGCATTAGTCTGGAGTGTGAGTGCTATGATTGGGGCTACAATAGTAGAACTAGCCAAGTTTGACTACTTAGTCTACCTATATCTGGCACACAGGTGGTTAACCTCATCAATAGGTATTTGAGTGAGTATATAAATTTTCCAACATCCTATGGGACCTCCCCCCTTGAGACACGTAGCCCTGATGAAGCGTTCTACGTGAAACGCGCGCGTTGGCAAACCCTCACATGCACGTGCAGGACACATACACTCTGGCTGCAGCATCTGAAGAAACGGTAACTCTGTCCTGCGCTAGAGTACATTGTTACATACTTGTAGCGCTTTTGCAGGAGATACTACAGTGAGCGGAGCGCTTACAGGGAAGGGTATACTGTTCCTCTGACCCTGGTGCAAGTGGCACATTTTAGGTTTTATGTTATTGAGTATATTTCTCAGTTCCCGTCATCGATGGCTATTTGTGCGAGTTATAGGCATATCTCCATGGACATCAGTGCTGATATAATCTCAACGATCATCACGGATGCAGGAGCGTGCCACTAATCACCTTCCAATTAAGGTTCCCACTTTGATCTTCATTTGCTATTGATAATCCCAATTGACATCCGCACTGATATGAACACATGATCAGTGCAGATGCAGGGGTTTCTTGCTATATTTTACAGATATTTGTCTGTGTGAGTTATAGGCATATCTCTATGGACGTCAGTGCTGATAAAACCTTTACGATCAGCACGGATGCAGGAGCGTGCCACTAATTTTATTCCAATTAAGGTTCCCACGTTGATCTTCATTTGCCATTGATATCCCCAATTGACATCCGCATTGATATGAGCACATGACCAGTGTTGATGCAGAGGTATCTGGCTAAGTTTTTTTTTAAATTGGTGTGCAATAGTGTTACTTCGGTTTATAACATTGAAAGTATATTTTTGGTATTAGCACCTCTTCGCTGACACTAGCGCTGATATGGTCAACACGATCAGCGCAAGTGCAGGGAGCAACCATTTAAGCTACTGTAAAGATCCTACTTGATTCCTAATAGCTATTGTACAGCACTTCAAAATTGATATCCACATTTATATGGGCTATATGATCGATGTGGAAACAGAAGTGGTTGCTTTATACTGAAGTGATCTGTGGTCTGTACTTAGTTATTTGTAGCTCTCTGAATTTTAGCTGCTACATGCAGCTCAACTTATATGTTGCACAGACATCGGCACCGATTTCACTGCACGATCAGTGTAGCTGCAGCAACACACTACAGTATATTGTACTGTCTATATACTATAACTTTGGAGTATGTCTCAGTCTCAACAGCACCGCTACGCAGACATCCGTGCTGATAGGGTTCATAAGTTCGGCATAGATGTAGGAGTGTGCTGTTACTCACAATAGCCACTGGATTTTTCTTGGACATTTGCTTAAATTCCATTAAGGTATTTCATGCACTTCCAATTGACATCTACATTGATGAACTCATTTAATCAGTGCGGATGCAGGAGTGCATTTGACAACAATATAACTACCTCAGTTTTTGCCGCTATCATTATGAATGCAGATCTATGAGATTTACCGAGAGACCCAACTAAGGATCTATTTTATCCTTGCACTCTTCTCAGGAGTTTTAGAGGTATTTAACCCCTTCCTTTGTAGGTTTCCCTTTTGTGGCCTTCTATATTCATAGAACCTGTGCGATGACTTATTGAAGCCATCTGGTATACACTTGTACATGGTCGTGAGCATTCACACATGTGCTGGCACAATGATCATAGTCACTATGACTGTCACTAGTCAATGTGTTGATTTTAATACCCTTTATTTTAATTCGTTTGTTGACGACAAATTATTTTAATTACTTCACTTAAGATATCAGTGATTGAGTACTCATAACTAGGTTTCCTGTTCTCCTTTATTTGTGTAGTTATACCTAGTGAGCACCTCACTATCATCAATTTAAGCTGTAGTAGCGTTTTATTTGTGTTGTTACCTCAGTGACCGGAACAGCAGAGGGCAGGTGAGGAGGCGTCAGGTTCATCTTCAGGGGTTCAAGGCAGACGCAATCATCATGGTCAGGGTCACAAGCAGGGGCCCATGACAGGCAGCAAGAATCATGGTCGGGTCACAAGCAGGGGTCAGCATCAGGAAATCAGGAAATCCATAGTGACAGGCAGGGACAGGGCAAGAACAAACGGGACAAGCCTAGTGCAGGCATGGGCCTTTATTATGGAACAGCTACGGGAACAAGCTCACTCATAAGTCGGGAACACAAAGCAAAGGCAAGGAAGCACAGGAAACAAGAAACTATAAGGACAGAGTACAGGAATACCAAGAGGAGACAGACAGGCAGATAGAGGAACCCCAGAGCAGACATAAAACAGCAGCACACCCATGGACAAACAAGGGAACTGTGGCTTGGAGCAGGATGTCTTGGAAACCATGACAAGCACATTTGGGGCCTTAGTTTTAATCTTTTGCAGCACAGTTTTATTTTTTCCACAGTGTTTTTGTGGCCTTGGCTATAGCAGTTTTAAGTAATTCCAGGGGATATTTTACCCTGATGGCATTGGAGGACCTCTCTCTTAATGGGTAAGAACTGTAGTCCTTTTTTCTCAATAAACCCTTCAGTTCACTACTCAATTAAATTGACAAAGAGCTAAAGCTTCAAATTATCCAAGTGTACTCCTCAAGATCAAGTCGCTCTTGTACCATTAATTCAACCAACGTAACAACAAAGGAAATAGTCATCTCAAGATTATCAACAGAGATTTAAATGCAAAGATTGGTGCCAAGCAGAAACAGGAAGCATTACTGGGTTAGAATGGCTACAGCAAAAGGAATGGACATGGAGACAGGTTAGTAGGATTTGGGGAATGTGAAAACTAGAATATCATGAATTTGTTATTCAAGAAGAGTCCACATAGAAATGAGATGGACACAATTGAAAGAAGAATGACGTACTATATCACAGCTAACTAAAAATGTGGTTTAGGACTGCACCTTTCTTAATCACGTGTTTCTTGTGTGACCACCAATTGAATTTCTGAAATTACATATTAATGCAAAGATGGAAAGAAGACAATTGATTAAAAAGAAGATATCAATCATCAACATTCAGAACCTAAAGAAAAACAGCAGAGAATTTCAACTTGAGACTCAATGGGATTCTTGCTTGAGACTCAACGGGATACTTTGATACATTTTTATGAAAACAAATTACGGTTATAGTTGAAAGTGCATAGAAAGCTGGAAAAATCACTAACAAAAGGCAAGGCAAGAAACAAGCAGATTAGACATAGGAGTTTAAAGAATAAATGAATCAATTTCAAGATGCAAGATCAAAAGTGGAATGTACACGATGGCCTGCAAGCATATCTGAAAAAAGTTATGGTGAGGAAGATTATCGAAGATAACAAAAGTTTTGAAAAGAAGAAGCAGCAATTTATGATTTGAAAGACCAGACAGCGATACATAAATATTGTGTAAGACTTTGCAATTATCATAAAGAGAATTGATTACCTCCACAACACCACAGATTCTGTAGTACAAGGCATAATCAAGCAGATAAAGAGTGAGAAGAAACCACCACTGTTGAATCGTGAGACTTTCAAGAAGAATTGGCAAAAAACAATACAACTCTGAAATCTTAAAGGAACAGGGAGAGAAAATGCTTGCAGAGATCTTTGAATGATGCTTGAGGTACAGGAGAATTCCAGAACAGTGGAACAATGCCGTAGTTATTCTCGTCCATAGGAAAGGAGACAAAGAGGATGTCAAAAACTACAGAACAATCAGTATACAGTACTTGCAAACATATGCAAGATTTTTCTGGAAGTTACTCACTAATTAGCTGCTACAGACCCTGGACTTTGCCCAGCCAAGAAAACAAGCAGTATTTCAGTGGATACAGCACAATGGATTACATCCCAGTTGTACAAAAGGGGATTTCTTAACGTAATTAATACAATCTTTCACTTATTTTAGGATGAGTAGATTACGCAAAAAGCAATTTGATTCTGTCCATAGTGCAGCTGTTATATATGCATTACGAAGTGAAAAACATTGAAAAGTGTACATTTTTATTATAAGGAACAATAAAGAGAATGTCACATCAACCAATATACTAAAAGAATTATTCAAAACATTGAAGTGATAATCAATGGTGAATAGTTGAGTCACCTATGGTTTCCAGACAGCGTTGCTATTTTCACCACAAATCCAGAAGACCACCAGCAACAATTTAAAGAACTAAAATGATGGGCCTCCATATGAATCTCAACAAGACCAAAGTGATGATCAATAAATGTGTCAACTCGCAAGATCCAAACAGGAACCGGAGCACAGCTTCACCAAAGCAACATGGGACACCAGGAATAATTTCAAAGATTTATTGGATTAAAAGCACATACAGTAAGGACAAAGTCCTGACAAGCACTCTGACATGTTTTTCGCACAGGGGGCTTTATCAAATGTGTCAACTCTACAGAGATCAAAATAGATGAAATAGAACTAGAAGAAATTGAAAACTAGGTTTACCTTGGCCAGCAATTATACATTTATGGGTACCTTGTGAATAAAATCAGAAGGAAAATGTTGATGGGATGGATTTGCATCTTCCCAGGGCACTTTTCCTCGAATCAATGCCTCAACAGGAAAGTGCTCAACCAATGTAAATCTTTTTACCCTAAATGTGAAGATAATGCAGTGGCTGAATGGAGCTCATCAATCTGTGGCAGATTTGAATTTTGGCAACATTGTCTGCTAACTCTAGTTATTTGTTAAAGTCTCTTGGCTGCAAAATAAGCTCCATGTTTGCCAAATAAAAGGAATCCTATTGGAAGTAATGGGAAAAAGTCATTTTAAATTATCTAGTGCAATTTTTGGAACTTGGTTTGCCCCAGTTATGTAGCTGGGATATTTTAGTCAATAACTTTCACAGATAATACAGTTCTTTACATATGTAGTTGATGAAGTATGCAAATTACATTTACAGTATCAAGTACTGCAAATGTGTCCGTCATTTAAAAAAATTTCTATGAATAAAAAAACTGTCGGCTCTGATTTAGCACTAAACAACATCGATAAGATTAATATGCTTTATTCTGTAGAATATATTGCCCCCTCTCTCTGCCTTTCTTCCTTTTCCATCTCTGCCTGGACACAATCAATAAGCTACTGCATGCAATTTTACAGTCTCTTCTCCATGGGACAAAAATTATTTGATTCTGTCTTTGAAGTGAGAATCTAATAGTGTAACCTGAAGGTATTCATTTCTATGTTTGATACTGACAATACAAGGGTAATATATTAGGAATTCAAGCAATTTATTAACCATTGTCATCATCTTACCATCATAATCATCATCGTCATTATCACCATTATTCTGCGTTGCCATTAATATTTTTTCAAAGAGAGAAAATAAATGGATGATCTGGTTTATGCCAGCATCATCACTGCTCACAAGGGTGGTTGCTTCCTCAAAGGGCCTTGGCAGCCAACACAGCTCTCCCATCAGATGCCACTGTCTAGGCTGCAGATAGGTCTCATCCAGTTGCCCTGCATTCTCCATTACATAATCGTTAATTACCTTTTGCTGCTCAAGGAGGCACTCAAACATTTATAAGGTGGAATTCCAGCATGCAGTTACCTCCATTTTTAACTAATGATGACAAAGGTTATTTTGCAGCCTAGAGAGGGCATTGTTTGCAGTGTACCATCAGCTAAACTAAGTACATATTTTTCTGGCAACTAAGAAAATGCTCTGCACATTTCTACACAGAGTTACTAGTCACTAGGAAATGAGTTATTAGTAAATGGAGCACTTGTGAAAAACAAAGAATGTTTAAGTGCTGCAACCAAGTTGGAACTGTTATCCCCAGCAACAAACCCAACTTCAAGTGCCCTGGGAAATAGCCATTGCTATTCTGTCATTTTCCTACGAAATCAGAAGCTGTGTGTGCCTTTCCTTCAAAACTCGGCATACATAAAGTGCCATCTCTACAGAACGTCTTGCTGCCTCAGATGCCAGCTGATTCTTTTTTTCTTTTGTTGCTTAACAGTAAACACCACCCAATGTCAGTACCTGCCAGGTAGTCACTGCCTCCATGACCAATACTGGGCCTAAGGTGGCAAAATTTGGTCACGGCATGTACTACCGGCGCTCGTCGGCCGCTGATGCGCATACACGATTAGCACTTTCCGCCTCTACATGCATGATTGGCGCTTGCCAGCCACTCGAGCGCGTGCGCGGCTGGCAAGCGCCGATTGCGCATACGCAGCCGGCAACATGACATCACACGGCATCATGGGGCCATGGCAATATGACAGCACGGCACTGGAAGAGGAGGGGGCCCCAGGTATTAAAATCCACCACTGGGGATAGGAAAATGGGATGAGGGGATTGTGGTGAAGGGGGTAGTTAAGGGAATTGTGGGGAAGGGGGCATGATTGGTGTGGTAAAGATTAGTTTTTTTTAAATGTTGTTAAAAAAAAATCGTTATTTTTCCATAAATGTGTATGATGTGTTTATAACCAAGTACAGTACTGACTGCACATCTTCGGAGGGGTTGGGTTGATGTTGTGTGGAAAGTGATGGAAAGGAAACATTTACAGTGCAAGTCATTTTTATAACATGCACATAAAGTTTAATACATGTTTATCAAAACATGAAATACAAGTAAAATACGTTTACACTTCTGCCCTTAATTTGGTTATATCTTGAAAAGGTTTGCACAGAGGCACTGATTTTTAAGATACCATAAAACACTACAAACGAAACATATATAACAGCCAGTGAAGATCACAAGCATTTGTGTTTCAAGCCATATTAATATGAAGACATTATTTGTTCAGTATTGTACTGTACTATTGCAGTTGAATAGCCTCACCGCAGTCCATTGGCAAAGATATTAACAGTGCAGTGCCATCTGATGGTCAGAATCGGAAATTTACATTAATAGAAAAAATAACATCTGCGGGATGACATTGTGTAGCCTTCTAGTGGCTGGAACACAGTAAATAAAGTGTTAGTGCAGGTGAAATCTCACGTCTTTACATGGTACTGAAAGAACTAGATCTTGCTACATCTGTATGAACAACGACATTTGCATTTTAATTGAGTAAAAATGAGAAATATAGTTTTCTGATTTATACATGTAATACTGCATTTGTTCACTGTGAGTATTAATGAGTTCACTGTTTCTATATTTACAAGGCATAAGATAGTACATAGTGTGAAACAAAAAAACTTGCGCTCATAAGTGATCCGTGATGGGTGATAGTGACTTAGAAAAGAATTATAAAATACAACCTGATAAGGGTGGGGTTTTGTGCTGCTGGTCAATTAGGATGGCTCAAACACCAGGCTACATGGAAACAAAGAAAAGACAGCGCAAAAAAACCATAGTGTAGTATATTTAAAAACTATTTATAAGGTGGGGGTGAGTGTTGCACGTACATCAATAAAAAAGGTTAACAGCATGACATGTTAGGGACATGTTACCACTCGGCGGGGACAGCAGGACACGGACAGAAGTAGCTTGAACGTCCTCCCTCTAGCTGCTGGTATCCAGGAACGGTGTATGCAGCTCCACTTTGGGGAACCTTCCCGTGTGCTGAAGGTACTCCAGCCGGTGGTTCAGAAGGGGTGATCTCCTAGTCGCTTCCGGGTTAGTCCACGCTTACGTCTGACGTCATCTGGCGGCGTCTCTCAGCCGGTCGCGTCTTTAGTGCATCTCTCCTCAACGATAAATTATCGAGTGATTGGAAAAGTCCCGAACAAGTCCCACATAGAACAAGTGCAATAATATATAACCGCAATGGGAGTAGATATAGAAAATGAAGGCACACGCCCTCTCCTACGCGTTTCGTACTTTTGTACTTCTTCAGGGGAGTACGAAACGCGTAGGAGAGGGCGCGTGCCTTCATTTTCTATATCTACTCCCATTGCGGTTATATATTATTGCACTTGTTCTATGTGGGACTTGTTCAGGACTTTTCCAATCACTCGATAATTTATCGTTGAGGAGAGACGCACTAAAGACGCGACCGGCTGAGAGACGCCGCCAGATGACGTCAGACGTAAGCGTGGACTAACCCGGAAGCGACTAGGAGATCACTCCTTCTGAACCACCGGCTGGAGTACCTTCAGCACACGGGAAGGTTCCCCATAGTGGAGCTGCATACACCGTTCCTGGATACCAGCAGCTAGAGGGAGGACGTCCAAGATACTTCTGTCCGTGTCCTGCTGTCCCCGCCGAGTGGTAACATGTCCCTAACATGTCATGCTGTTAACCTTTTTTATTGATGTACGTGCAACACTCACCCCCACCTTATAAATAGTTTTTTAAATATACTACACTATGGTTTTTTTGCGCTGTCTTTTCTTTGTTTCCATAAGATAGTACATAGCTTTCTTCTTACATGTCCTTACAGTAGCTTCAAATTCACTGTTGAGGTACAGTATGTTTATTTTGGTGTTAGAGCACCACTTCCTTAATTTTATATTGTTAAAACAATTCTGAGTGTAAAAGATTATTAAGTATGTCTACATTAAGGAACATGTGAGAAGTCAGACAGTCACACTGGTGATCAATATTCTCCCTGTTACTTTTCAGGTATTCTGTTTTTGTATAGGAAAATGACGAGGGCAAGACCGTTGCCTTGGGTTGCATCTCAGATATATCGCTGGTAAATAAATATGTTCCTTGTGTGCCCGTCTGCTCTCACACATCATTACTACAGACATGCTGTACCCTGGTAAATTGCTATGATGAATACAAAAATTATTTAGTTAGTATAGAGTTATCATGAAGTTAAGTTAAGTAAGAGCAAAACCATTACATTTCATATTCAAGAACTCCACTTCCACAGGCTCAGTACCACAAGATTGGCAAAGAGCAGATGTGGTGCCTATCTTTAAAAAGGGAGCTAGATCGCAAGCGGGGAATTACAGACCTGTAAGCCTGACTTCAATAGTGGGGAAACTACTTGAATGTTTAATACAGGATAATATTCAGGTACAGTATAACTAATGGAAAACAAAATTGTTAGTAATAGTCAGCATGGATTTATGAAGGATTGATCATGCCAAACTAATAGTATTTGTTTATTTGAGGAGGTAAGCAGGAATTTAGACAAGGGTACTGCAGGTACTGTACTTAGATTTTGCAAAGGCTTTTGATACGGTTCCACACGACATTGGTGTAAAAAAAAAAAAAGCAAATTGGACTCAGTAAAAATATATGCATCTGGATTGAAAACTGGTTGAAGGATAGACAACAGAGGGCTGTCATAAATTGAACTTTTTCCGGTTGGGCTAAGGTCGTGTGACGGTTCAGGGGATTCGTGCTTCCCAATGTGTTCCCGTCACCTCTGCTCCCTCTGCCTCTGACCATCTCCCCTCGCTTCCTCGTCCATCTGTCCCTTCTTCTTCCCGCACCCGTTCCTCTGCGGCGTGTCCGGACGCGCATCCAGCTGTCACGCGCATTCCCCGCAAGGTGCGCACACATCTTCAAGCACCCGATCCCCTCCGCAGCACTCGCAGCTCGCGGCGTCTCTCTATTCCCCCACCTGTCACATTGCCTCCTTCTGCCGCCTCTCCTGCTCTCTCACATTCCTTGGCGAGCGCCCCCATGGCGCGACGCTCCTCACGCTCCCTGGCACACACTGTGCATGCGCATCCAATCCTTACACGCTCCAGATATAGGCCTTCCCAGAGCTCTGGCTCCACCCCCCATAGCGTACCAGCCATATTCCTGTGTGATTCACCTGTCTCCTCCCTTGCTCTTTCTGACCTATCCCTGCAACCTCTGACTCAACCTCTGCTCCTCCTTTCTCTCCCATTGGTGCTCCCTCCTTTATAATCCCTGTCTGTCCTCTAGCTCATTGCTCTACATAGCTTCTTGTGACCCCTGTGTGTGCAGTCTCTATGCTTGTCTCTCCTGTCTGTTTCAGCGCTGGTTCCTGTCCCTGTTTACCTTTGGATCTCCCTGGCTTAAACTCTGCTTTGAATTGGACTACTCTGCCTTCTCCTGCCCTTGAACCCTGCATTCGGATACGACTACGCTGCCTTCTCCAATCCTTGAACACTGGCTTACGGACATCACCACGCTGCTCTCTATTATCCCTGAACTCTGGCACATGGACATTACTATCCAAACTCTGGCATCCTGGACATTGCAAGTATACGTTAACCCTTTCTCAACAGGCCCGGCAACGCATTACCACACTCCGGCACGCCCTCACTGCTGTGGGTGCGTGTTATAACCTTACCCACCTCAGTACTAGGGACTGGCCAGGTCTGCGGGCATACAGGCATTACAGGTCATGAGTGGAGTACCTCAGGGATCAGTACTGGGACCCCTTCTTTTTAACTTGTTTATTAATGACCTTGAGGTTGGCATCAAGAGCAAAGTCAAACCTCAACTGCCCTTAACCTGCCCTAGTTTCCAGTCTCTCCAGAAGGACTTGGAGAGACTGGAAATGTGGGCAGGTAAATGGCAGATGAGGTTTAATACAGATAAATGTAAGGTTATGCATTTGGGAAGCAAGAATAAACAAGCAACTTACAAATTAAATGGGGATAAATTGGGGGGATCCTCCTTGATGGAGAAGGATTTAGGAGTGCTTGAAGATAGCAGGCTTAGCAATAGTGCCCAAAGTCATGCAGTAGCTGCAAAGGCAAACACGATCTTATCTTGCATTATACGTGCAAATTGATGGAAGGGAAGTAAACATAATTATGCCCATTACAAAGCATTAATATGACCACACCTTGAATATGGAGTACAATTTTGGGCACCACTACTTAGAAAAGACATTATGGAACTAGAGAGAGTACAGAGAATAGCCACCAAATGAATAAAGGGGATGGACAATCTAATTTATGAGGGGGTGCTAGCTAAATTAGATTTATTTACATTAGAAAAGAGGCATCTAAAAGGGGATATGATAACTATATAAAAATATATTTGGGGATAGTACAAGGAGCTTTCAAAAGAACTATTCATCCCAAGGGCAGTACAAAGGACATGGGGTCATCCTTTGAGGTTGGAGGAAAGAAGATTTCACCAACAACAAATGAAAGGGTTCTTTACAGTAAGGGCAGTTAAAATGTGGAATTCATTACCCATGGAGACTGTGATGCCAGATACAATAGATTCGTTCAAAAAAAGTTGGACATGTTTTGAGAAAGGAAAGGTATACAGGGATATACCAAATAAGTAAATATGGGAAGGGTGTTGATCCAGGGAGTTATCCGATTTGCTAATTAATGGAGTCAGGAAGGAATTTATTTTTCCCTTTATGAGATATCATTGGATAATATGTCACTGGGGTTTTTTGTTTGCCTTCCTCTGGATCAATACGTAAGTCTATAGATAGAATAAAGTATCTGTTGTCTAAATTTAGCATAGGTTGAACTTTATGGACGCATGTCTTTTTTCAACCTCATCTACTATGTAACTATTTCTATTAATGTTAAAGATTTGAATTCACCAAATAAGAGAGGATTAACTTTATCTGAATTTAAGCAGTTAAATAAATGTGGTCTTGGTTTAGGAGATAGGAGCAAGATGAGGGAGTGGGGGATGTCACACCAAACATACAGTAAAAGGTCAAACATAAAATACCAATAGTGTAAAATGTCTAACATAAAATTAGATAATAGTGTTGAAATGTTCAATGTTTCTACTAACATTCTGGTGAGTATACAAAAGCAGAATCCAATCAGTAGCACTGCATACAAGGTATATGTAGACGTATGGTTTACCTCCAAGGAAAGAGAACACCATAGTGCAAATGTATTCAGAAACTTTATCTAAGCAATAAAATAAGGACCTGGCCCATAAAGTGCGCAATCTCAACGCCTCTGCGACTCTCTAATGATCACTGTGAGGTGCCGGCTGGTGTAGCTTCTGCTTGCGGCCGCCCAGGAACATCGGACGTCTCACATGAGTTCCCCAATTGCTGTAAATAGAACTCTACGCATTTCGCTAGGTTTCCCATGCTTCGTCAGGAGTCATTACGAGACTCACTTTCCCAAACAAGGGGGAGTAAGGCTCTTGGACACAAAAAATTATTTGTCATATTTTTCATGTTCAAAACATGAAAAAAATGCAGTTCTCTTCCACAGACACACATTTCAATATTAAACAAAAAAAGCGATGTAAAAGGGTGAAATATTTTTGTGAAATGTGACAATAATTACAAATATTTTTTTGGAAGAGATGTTTTGTCAATTGATTTCTTTTAGGGTGGGTGGAATTTTCCGATTTTTGGGTATTTTAATTCCTTGATGAACCTGCTCTTGGATACTTCATGTTTCAACCCGACACAACCCAAAAGACTCCTGAAAACTTTTCTAGCTAGCAATGTTATTTTTTGATGGATGAATTACTACTCATAGCTCTACAAGAGATTAAAGTTTATTTTTGCATGAACATAAAACTCACTCTTGGATTGATTCGATCCTGTTTGATAATAGGTAACATCACATGGTCAGATCATGCACATGCCAAAGCATACATAAAAAAAAGAGCAGTAACCTAGAATTTGGTAACATTATGATTTTCTACTTCGTATTCGGTTCCTGGTACAGAAAATAGAAGAATATATATCTAACAATATGGATTTGAATGATAAGGAGGACATTTCAATTGCAACTTTATGGGAAGCCGATAACGAGGTAATTAAAGGCTAATTTAACAGTATTACTATTGGCCAAGAGAGGAATGGAGTGGAACTAATCTCTAAAAAACCACAACATATAGTAGCAGCGTTTCAAAAGAGACTTACTGATCTTCTAAGAAACAAATTAACAGAATGAAGAGGGGAATTTAACATGCCTCTCACTCAAAAAGTAAAAAAAAACCTTTTATGGACTAAACAAACATATTAAACAGGCAATAAAGCAGACCTAATCTTGGCCAATAAATTAAGAGACGTACAGATGAAAACTCAGGCCACGCTTATAGTCCCGGCGACGCGATGTCATGTCAAAACAAGTGTATTGAATCCTTCGCGTGCGCCTATAGTAGGAGTGACATGATGGAGCGATGGATTGGTCGCGATCGCTGGAAGCCAATGAAAATTGATTTTTCTGCGACTGCAGCATGACATTAGCGGGCATGTGAGCGGTTCAGACAATGAGGGCAAACCACTCATGGCCACGCCCCCACCACGCCCCCGGTCGCCATCTCTTGTCTCTAACACTATAACAAAAATTGCTGCTACAACGGCGATGGATGACATCACGCCGCCGTAGCCAGGACTATAAGCGCGGCCTTACATACAAGCAATCTACTGTATACTGAAATGGGAGCTTTAACCAATGATCTCTTGGTCATTAGGGAAGAATTTCTCTTTTTACGTCTTACTCTACAACATTGAGAACAAAGTAAATCAAATCCCTAAGGGGATGCTAGGATCAATCTCCTCATATCTTACAAAATATCCCCTTCAGAGCTAGACAGCCTTGAGTCACGTATCACTGAAAGTGAAGTAATAATGTAAATTAAACAATTGAAAGCTAATGAACTCCCTGGTCCAGATGGGCTTACACAACTTTACTATAAAATGTTTAGCACAATTCTACTCCTGTATCTGACTTAACTTGGAGGGAGGGATGTTCCTTTCCCCAAAACAATGCAAAAAGCAATATTTACAGTAATTCACACAACAAAAATAATAAGGATGCTCGTTGCTGTTCCAGTTAAAGACCTATCTCGTTACATAACTTGAACCTAAAGATTTTCTCCAAGATTCTAGCTAATAGATTAAGAATAATACTTCCCTCATTAATTAAAATAGACCAGACCGGTTTTAATTCAGGTAGACAGACGAGTGATAACACAAGAAGAATGCTCAATTAAATTAACAGGTGAAGTTTACATAAAATACCATCTATGATTTTGTCCCTTAATGCTGATTAAGCATTTAACCAAATAAATGGAAATATATACATTCAGTCTTGTTAAATACCGACCAAGGCCCCAACTTTCTGAGTTGGGTACATAGCTGTCAAGAGACAAAAGATGACGTTGATCAATTTGGTACCTTAGATTATGTATGTGATATATTGAATCAATTGATTGATATCTTGGATGTAATAATTAATGGGTGCAATAAACCAATAACCCAAGGTGAATTTTAACAATGTGAGTGTGCATTTGTTTGTGCCTTTTATGTTCATATAAATACCATTGCTTATACAATCTGCACCGTTGTTTTGCCTTGTGTTTTCCTCTGAGGTGGATTACTGCTCACAGATGAACACCAAAGAGGACATACACCTAAGACTTGCGGTTTATGTTTTCCAAAGATGGATTATATTGAGTATACATTTTATATTTTTGCAATTCTTGAAACTTATTCTCTTGCTAAAGAGATTTTTACTGCACTTATTTGTTTTTTCAATTTGCTTGCACTGTCTTTCCTATTTGGGTTTTTGAGCTACTGTACAATAATTGTTTATGTAGCCCTGTTTCCCCCACCCCAAAGTGAGATCAGGGGGGGTGACTGTAATTAGCTACTGGTGCTGCCCTTTTACCTGTTTGGCTCGCAGGAGCCTAAGCCTCCGCCGCTGGGAGCCTTGGGTGAATTACTATATAAATGGTGCAGCGCCTCCACCTTTGAGAGATCCCAGCAGAGTGGGAGCAGCCCCTCACAGGACACTCTTACAATGAACCACACAGCTTGGTAAAATAGAAAAGGGCTTTACTGAATATAACATATCTCTTAACGCTCTAATGTAATGACTTATAACTCTATGGTAATATCTTATCACTCTACCCACTAAAGACACAACTACCCACACACCTCGCAGGGCTATAACCCCACACACCATGTATCCCACACCGTGTCCACAGCAACCCCAATGTCACACACCCAACCTCCATGGTATGTGAGACAGCGCTGCCTACAATGTGTATGTATTTTGTTGGTGCACTTCGCTACGATACCTGCCCAGTGCGCCAGCACCTGAGCCCGCTGATCTCTTCGCAAAGGATCCGCCTGCGTGTGGGTTGGTGTCTCGCCGGACGATCCCACCATGAAGACAGTCTCTATCACTGAAGAGGTCTATTCCCAGACCAAACTTGCCAGGCCACGTGAACACAGCTGTGTCCCTGAATATATCAGAATACACCTGGCTGCTAAGGGGATCCGTTCCCTATCCAGGGCATGTCCCTGTAACAGCTCCAACCTTTCAATGACTCAGGGCTTAGCTGGGGCCTAGGGGATTATGGGCCTAGTGCACTGGGTCCGACCCCTGCACACACAACCTCCCCTGTCTCACTCCCAGCTTCATTTCCTCACACACACAGCACACAGCAAAGTATCTATTCCCTGCTGTAGAGAATCTCTCAGCCCTATTGGCTGTAATGAGTCACCTGTGCTCCAGCCCCTGGGGCTGCTGGGAGTTGTAGTCCCTTGGAGAGCTCCTTGCTATAGGGGCCGCGTGCGCGATCTCTACTGCGCATGTCTGATGCTGTAATCGCCGCCGCTACACTTAACTGAAAATGCGCAAATTCCAAGAGCTCCTGCACACTTGTAATGGCCACCGCTACCTTTGCCAACCTCTGCGCATTGCACTGTGCAGGCGCCAACTCCCGCGCCAACCTCAACATGGCCGCCGCGGCTGCTCTGCGCATGTGCGACCCGTTGCACGTGCGCGGAAACATTAAACATGGCAGCGTCCTGCCGCAGCTGCCACCCGGAGCCCCCGCAGCGCTGGAGGTAAGGAGGAAGAGAACCGGGAGTCAGGGGGACAGGAGGGACCCTGGCTACATGTATATACTGTATATATGTATAAGTTATACACCTATATATTACTTATCACCTTTATATTAGATTTTGTTGTCTTTTTAGACTATGCACTGTATTATTTATAGGCACTATTTGACCTTATAGATTTTCTTTCACACTTTAGAGCACTTCCTTAATTTTCTTGTCACGATTGTGTGAAATGACGGCTCAAATGCTAATTTCATGATATATCTACAGTAGCTTTAATTGTAAATGTAGACTTGTCATTGTTCATTGTGGGCTAGTTTGAAAACTAAGGAGTCATCAGACTTCCCTATTAGGCACTAAAGTAATGTCACCTACAGTAATGATTCCAGAATAGGCACTGTACTGTATAAAAAGCACTAGAAAGACTGCATTGTACATATTATGGCAGTATGCATTAATTTTAGCATTTCTTGCCATTTATTTTGCATGCTTATCTGTCAATTAACCGGCAATAACCGATCAACCATTAACTCTGTCTTCCTAATGAAGCAGTTTGAAACATCAAAGTTTCTTACATTTTATGCAATTGCTAAAGATCAGAATATTGATTAATTCATAGTGTTAACCTCAATGCAGATGTACAAACGAATTAAATGAATAAATTAAACTCTTAATTAAACTTCATCTTGATAGCATGCTTAACATCGACCCATTTTTACAAGTGACAAAACAATATTTGTATGTAATGTAAGGTAAAAATCAATTTTCATGTATCCAAAATACTTAGATATATGATAAGGAGTATGTAAACTGAAGCTCTAGGAGGTAATACTTTTTCAGGCCAAAGAAAACATGAGAGCACGTGCACAAGTTATGCTGGAATACTTCAATAATAATAATATTTGCTTGGTTATTTAGTTAAACCCTTTGGTACCCCTCATACAGAGGTAAAGGGAAGGGTTCACAGTTTTAGTGTTTAGACCTGCATTCATTTGGTTATACCTTGACGTTTGGTATGCAGGCTTACGACGCTTTGGCCAAAGGGTTTAACTAAATAACCAAGTAATTACAATCATTATTGAAGTATTTAAACTTTATACTTATTACTCTATGGGGCTTATGCAGAGAGGTACGTCCAGGAAAGGCTTAAATCCGCCACAGGATTGGCATTTAATTGTTTCCTATGCAGGGTACTCCGGTAGCGCGGTGTGCATTAAATTGTTAAGTAGGCGAGATTCACTTGGCGTGAAACCCGCCATTCTGAGGCGCGCGGTATCTGGCCACAATACAGCCAACTTTTGGTGGCGGGCAAAATTTCACCCGAACGCGCCATATAGTAGCTCCGATTGGCGCGTACATGCGCATCGGAGCTACTGGAATCGTGTGTATTTTTGCAATGGCGAAATCACGCTTCTCGCCACCCGTCTGGCGAATTTGACTTGGCCCGCCAAGTTCTCGCCACTTGCTCTTTAAATGCTGACATTTTTGACACAAACCTGGCGAGATTATCCTTACTGTATCTCTCTGCATAAGCCCCTATATGTTTTGTCAATTGGAAGTAGCATTGGGCACCCCTGTCTTTTATTTGTATGCATTGGCCACGCTCAGTAGCACTCCTTTTGACATATATATATATATATATATATATATATATATATATATATATTGTGGTGGTTTTTGGAGTTTGAGCGTGCTGGGAATGTGTGTGCACAAGTTATGCTGTAATATTAGGAAATGGAAACAATTCTGAAGCTTTAATGAAGCAAACATATTTTCCTGGCGACTCCTCCTGTTTAGCTTTTGCATTGTGTATGTACTATATGAGCAAGTGCTGACCCTATCAATAAAAACAAGACAACATAGCACATTTAAATGTTGGGAATACTTTTGCTGGATTTTCGTCCTGTTCATTTGCATTTCAAACACATGTAATCGGAATGATTTTAAGGTCTGGGATGGAAAATAAGACTTCATTTTCTTATGCAAAGTCATTCTGTAGTAGATACAGCACAAGCAAATCATGGCTAAGGAAAGAGGAGATTTTCTGGCTTGACATTTGTTTTTCCGGCAATTACTGCACCACAACTGCACAATTTGCATTCTACAAAAATATATATGTTTGCATACACTATGACAGGTGGTTTTACGTTTCCAAATAGCCTGACAGAACTCGGTCACCTATACCCACTTTACCTTACAGAAGAGCTGCAAAAGGAAAGGATATATATTTTCTCTGTCTTTTCCTTACCATTTTCCTCAGCTTCCCCATCCAAAAAAAACAAAAGAGCTTGGAAAATGAAGTTCGTAGTAAAATGCTAACGCTTGAACGGTAAAGTTGAAGTTGGTTATAGGAAATACAAGGAAGCACACGGAAGAAAACCTTCCCCAAAGAGATTTCAATTCTTGATCGGAAAAGACCTAGCTGTGTCAAATCTATGTAAGTATCAAATACAAATATATATTTCCATAACATTTGAAATGATACCTTTTGCACTAGCTCACTTGGCTTGTGTGCGGCTGCTATCTTGTAGTATTCATTATATGTGGATACAAAAAATGCAAGGGGTTGAAAATCAGAATACTTACCAGTTTGTTTTTGTATTATGTTACCACAAACTCAGAACAAATACAAGTCCAGCAACAGATACAATATTTGGGTCCAATATACTATTTGTTGTGTAACATGACGACTGATTCATTATCCACTGTGTATATGTTTTCTATTTACTTCTTGAAAAATATCCAATCAAATTGTACCAAATTCTTTAGGAAGACAGATTACTCCAACTATTGCATTCTGACTTGAAAATATATTTACAAATTGGTTAAAGTGCCATGCTACCAAACAATTCTACTTGATTGTGCACACAAGAAAAACACAGAGCGCACATGTGGAGAAAGTGATAATAAAATAATAAAACACTGTGTCAAATAATACTCTGCAACAGATGTGACTTTCACTCACATTTGGCCGTGTGAGTGTTTATTTATATTAGCATGATCATTAATCCATCCCACTATCCCCATTGATTATATAATGTATCAATAATAGACATTTGACACAGTGTTTTATTATTTTATTATCACTTTCTCCACCTGTGCACTCGCTCTTTTTCTTGTGTGCATCTACTTTCTGAGGATCCAGGGAAGGTCCTCTTCCAGCTGAGCAGCAGCGACAGTTTGGGCCAGTATATTTTCCAAATACTTTCGGCCTCTCACTATCGTTCACCCTAGTCCTGCATGATTGTGTATTTCACTTTGTTACATTATTCACCAGTCTTTTAGAGGCAGCGCCCGAGATTTCAATTTTTCTAACTTGATTGTGTACTGTTATTTTGTTTTCCACCCATCCACGTCAACTATTGAAAAAGTTTCACACATTCACAGATTATATTTGTATAATATAATCTGACAAACATAGAAATTGTCCAAAACACCAAAGTAGCAAAAAGTGAAAAACGTAACGTTTATTTAACATTCTCTATCATGTTACTCCTCTTCTTTAATGTTATGTTTATGTCTAAAGCACTTATTCCCATGATCTGTTATTTATATTATCTGTTAAAAGCACTTATTCCCATGATCTGTTATTTATATTATCTGTTATTTATTCGATTACCACATGTATTACTACTGTGAAGCGCTATGTACATTAATGGCGCTATATAAATAAATAAATAAATAAAGACATACAATACAATACAATGTTGATTCGAAACATTGCTGTTTGCTACAATGTCTCCTGATGTCTGAAATTGATGTTAAATAAACAAAGTTTTTCACCTTTTCCTACTTTGAAGCTTTGGACAATTACTATTTTTGTGGTAATATTACAGATGGGCCACATTTCAACTTCACCCTGCGTGTCACTTGGAGCAGGTGGACTGCGGCCCAAGTGCGGTGTGATGGTGGCCAAGCACAGCGCAGGCTGAATTTCCCATAAGGCTGCGGCCCCGGTGTCGGCGCTGCACGCACCCCTGCTTGCCAGGCTGGCGCGGGTGCAGCTGAGGTCCTCAGACTACACTGAGCTGCAGGGGGAAAGACGGGGTGCATGGCAGGGGTCATGGCGGGGGGCGCGGCCATGATGTCACCCGGAAGGTTCGCCCTCATTGGCTGAATCGCTGGGGGCATGGCAGCGCTCTGTCGCCAGTTCTGAAGACAGTTTTTCAGTCTTCACAAAAATCTGGCCGTGCAGCGCAGTGGCTAAGGTAGGTAGCGGGCCCGGCCCCATTGAGGGGCAGTTCTTGTCCCTGAGCGCTCGCCATAGCGCGTGCTGCAGCAGGCAGCGGGGATCTAGCCTTAGAATTAATGCAGCGGTGGTCCCTGATTCTGCTTCCTTCTACATTAATCCTACTGGGCTGCACCAGTGTGGAAGAACTGTGCAGAGAGAAGCAGTCCCTCTCTCTGTGTCTCTCCACACCGCTCTTACAGCCAATCTCGCTATTTTTATAATTATTTTTAGCACATGGGATTGAAGCAGGGGGTCTCCAGAGCGGAACGCATTCATTTCAAGTCTTGGGACCCTCTTCTTTCTGAGGTACAGGCCTCCGTATTTGGTGACGGTATCTCCTGCAAGTTTAAATGACCCGCGTCACGTAACCCGGAACATTTAAACGTGTAGGAGATACCGGCACTTGATATGGAGGCCTGTACCTTGGGAAGCATGGTGTCCCTGGACCTGACATTTATGTAGTTCAGCTCCGGAGACCCCGTGCTTCAATCCTATGTACTAAAAATAATAAAAACAACGCGATTGCCTGAAAGAGCTGTGAAGGGAAACGCAGAGAGTTTTTGGGTGTGGGAAGCCATGATCACGCCGCGCTCAGGCTACGTTCAGCTGCAGTTTCCTTGCACCCAAATTTGAAGTACAGGCATACCCCGCATTAACATACGCAATGGGTCCAGAGCATGTATGTAAAGCGAAAATTTACTTAAAGTAAAGAACTACCTTTTTTCCACTTATCGATGCATGTACTGTACGGCAATTGTCATAAACTTGCATAACTGATGTAAATAACATATTTGTAACAGGCTCTATAGTCTCCCCGCTTGCGCACAGCTTCGGTACAGGTAGGGAGCCGGTATTGCTGTTCAGGACGTGCTGACAGGCGCATGCGTGAGCTGCCGTTTGCCTATTGGGCGATATGTCCTTACTCACGAGTATACTTAAAGTGAGTGTCCATAAACCAGGGTATGCCTGTAAATGATACTCCATCTGTATGCTAGAGGGGTTTTTGGGCACCTTTCAGTCCTACAGTATGTGCACCGTTGATACTTTTTTATCTTGCAGCTCTCTCCATTTTTTTCATATTACTAAAGCTGATCCTATGATTTTGTTTAATATAATATCAAGTTAGGGTTATGTATTTGATGACGTTCAACTGTGAAACCTCAGCTGTCTTGCTCTTGTCACATAAAGAACCTCCTCATTGTAACCGGTATTCCAAAGAGTTCAATTTTAATACAAAACGTTGGACTTTAGAGCAGAATGAACTGTAATATCTTTGCACTACTCTAATGCTGGAAGCATTAGTTGTTGAAAAAGATTCAGGTACATTTTGAAATATTGAGTAATATCAGCAATAGAATAGGCAACATGGCTGCTTTTCCTAGGAAAAAGTATAATTATGTTGCTCTAAAGTCACACCAACAGTGTAGGTATCAAAACATAGCTGACGTATTTGGAAATTCATTGGATATCCATTTCACTAGTTTTCAATTATATTGCAATTGTTTTCTAACTATTATTTATTTGTGGGTTATCTACCTTCACCAAAGTCTAAATGCAAATATTTCTCCTCGACTGTACTTCTGAATAGAGATGTGTGAACTGTTGTCTAACAAATTGTCAACTTTTTAAACAAAGTTGGTGTACTGTAATTTGCACCATTAAGTTAAAATGTAGTTTTTTTTTTTTTTAAGGGTGCAACGTTTTGCAATTTTTGCCAGTTTTAGATAACAAAACTAAATAAGGTCACGTGACCAATGAAAAAACCGTTGCATTGGTCATTTGACCTTCCGGATAAGTTTTTTTTTTAAATGAAAAACCAGCACATTTTTTACCGAGTTTGCAAACTTAGGGAGACAGTTCACACAATCTCTAGTTCTGACTATGGCTGCGGACATTGTACGCGCCCCATCCGTGGGCGTGTCTTGGGGCGTGCCAGTGATGTCACGAAGCTGGTTCGCCCTCATTTGGCGAACCGCTCACGTGACCGGCCTGTCGTGCCAAGAAATCAATTTGAACTGATTTTTTTGCGCAAGGCGCGCCCCCTCCCGCTTCCGCACGAGTGCGCCCGCACGCCGCATGGAAGCGAACACTGCCTTGGGCAGTTTGATCGGTCAGCGTGCGCATGCCTCAGCATGGACGCAGCCTTACTCTATTACAAATATGGTGTTTATATATGAAGCTCCATAACTAATGCTTGCTAATAATTTGTGGTACAGTATCGCCGAGTAATTTATATCATACATCCCATGACTGTATATCAATGTAGAAAGTACATGTATCTGATTTTGTCGCACTTGTATTAAACACTGTCATATGGAGCAAACAGGGGAGATAGAAGAGAAACTACTTGATGCACAGTTTATAATGAACGGTTTTATGATATCACTCTTATTGTGATTGCTATCCCGGTTTTTGTGTGTCATATCAGATTGAACATGTACATTGAACCAATTTACATCAAATGCATTAACCTTCTTTGGATCAGCTGCTGAAGGATGGCATACTAACTCAGTGAAGTGATGCATGACATTGACAGTAAGATGTACATGACATTTTCAGTGACACCTTTTGCTTAATCCCATATAAAAACAGTTGGAGTGTTCTTCTTGTTCCCTCAAAGGAAAACAGCAAATGTCTGAAGTACAGTACAGATCCGATAACAATGCCAGGGCTGCAATTACGAGTTTTGA
The DNA here is from genome assembly GCF_040206685.1 of Ascaphus truei. Classification (NCBI taxonomy): domain Eukaryota; kingdom Metazoa; phylum Chordata; class Amphibia; order Anura; family Ascaphidae; genus Ascaphus; species Ascaphus truei. The sequence goes on along the minus strand of NC_134492.1, from coordinate 44,998,422 downwards.
AGCAGTATGTGGAAAATGTACAGCGTAGGTAACTTTTAAAAGGCCAAGCAAATGATATTTAACATTAAAATATTCAGATTGCAATCTCAAATATATAATATGTTCTAACCTTAAAATACTGATTGAGAGCTCCTAACTAAAACTACTAGGTAGGTAAATATTTAATGCCTGGAGCATAACTTTATCAAGAGTCTATTACCTAAATATTAAAACGTGGATATAAATATTTCATTATCTAAAATCGGAAATGGCAATGAGAAATACAATACTCCCACTCACTATTCCTCAATGCCCTTTTCTCTGATGCACATTAATAGCCAAGAACTTAGATAACAGAATAAATATTTAAGTTATATTATTTAACATTTATGTGATATAATATTGATGAAGCATTGCTCATTGTGCTGTAAGGCAAAGTATGGCACGGTTGATATGGATACAATATGTGCTGTATTTACACAAAGTTCATGGTGTTTTTATGTTGTTGCTGTGCGTAGAGAAGATGTATCAGGCTTTATAAGGCTTTATTGCAGTGATTCCCAACCAGGGTTTTTGGTATGTATTTTGTAGGGTGGATTGAGAGAGAGAGAGAGAGTGGGGTAATTGACGGAAGGTAGGGGCGAGTGAGAGAAGATAGGGGGCAGGAGGGAGTGAGTGAGGAAAAGAGGGAGTAAGAGTGAGAGGCAAGGGATAAATACATGCGAGGCAGGAGGGTGGAGAGTTACCGAGATGGATGGGAGAGAAAAACATGGGTAAAGGGTGGGAAATAGAGGTGGCTCGTGAGGTGTGAAATGTTGTGACTGACCCCTGTCGATCCTAATATGTGTCAGCCAGATATGGGTTCCCCGAGATTTTTCAAAATACTTTAAGAGTTCCTCCAAACAAAAAAGGTTGGAAATCACTGCTTTATTGTATCCCTGGTTCATCATGGATGGATACATTAGGTTGCCATATTCTGCACCGACACTGCCAATGCAACCTACTGTATGGTACAGTACCATATGTTAGTGTGATTTTGTTTAGTTATAACAGGATACAGATGTCCCATGTCACTCGCCATATCGGTAATTTGCTTTCCTTAACAGAAAACAAGAAATGTTCGGATGTCTTCAAATGTGCCTCCGACAACATTTCATGAATTGCGCGTTTTCCCAAAATTTGTGAAGAAAGTCACACTGCTCAAAAATGTACCAAGTATTCAATTTCAACATAATTGTGCTTCTTTTTTGTGAAGTGTGCAGAATTTCACAAAAAAAGGCATGTTTTGCCTGGTTTGGAATCTAAATAGCAGAATGGTACATTTGGTCATGGCCATCTTACTGTGACCAAATGACCACTGGCATTCGGCCGCAGACCGACCCTCTGCCACTGGAACCTCCATCGACGCCAACTGCTTCTACAATAAGTTACATTTTTAGTGCTTAGGGGGTTAACATTAGGGTTTTTACTGGTTAGGGTAAGGGGTTAACGTAAGAGGTTTTACTGTATAGCGTAGGGGTTAAATTAAGGGATTTTAGGGTAAGGGGTTAAGGTTTGTAGGGTACGGGTAGCGATAGTTTTAGGGGTTAACATTATTGGTTTTAGGGTAAGGATAATGTTTAGGGACTTACCTAATTGGTGAAGTGGCCGGTAGCGATAGTGCCTGGCAGTGAGGTGCATTGCGGCCAAGTTCTGGTGGTCATTTTGATGCTGGGAAACTGCCACGGCCAAATGTCCTAGACCAGGCTTATGCAAACTTTTCTGTTTGCGCACCCCTGCCTGCTCTTCCCTCCTGAATGCGCTCCCCCCTCCCTACTCTCTGGCATGGGTGGCGTCATATGATGTCACAACTTAATGTGACGTCGCGTTGCTATGGCAATGCCTTGCATTGTGACCCGGCGGTGTCATTTGACGCCGTTTAGTCATGGCGTTGCGTCGCCAGAGAGCAGGTAGGAGGGAGTTACAGAGACCTTCCGCGCTCCCCCAACACTTCATTTAAATGTTGTGGGGAAGAACGTGGAGCCTCTGTAAGCACCTCCCCACCCCCCAGAAAATCTCACCCCCCCCTGACAGGTGTGTCCCACAGTTTGTGCACCCCTGTCCTATACCATCTAAAGGGAATGAATCAACAATAAAATATATATTTTATAAATATATTGCAATCACAGCATAATGCAAAATCAAAAATAAAGATGATCCAAAATTTAATAATGTAAATGAACAATAATGATGTGGGTGCAATGTGTGATTAGGATAATATATCAGGAAACAGGGAGGAGGACAAAAGGAATGTACCCCCTTCCCCCCAAAAAATCACTTGTATGCACACCCCAGTGGTATGATTTTCTTTTGGGGGGCGTTCATTTTGCCCTCCTCTCTGTTTCCTGATCACAGTATATGCACAACTTTTATAAAATGTTCTGCCACTAACAAGAGCTGGTAAAGCCAATGTGCACTATAAAAAGATAATAATTAACAGTAGTGTTACGTGTACATTACGGTGTCCTGTAATCCAAGGGTGCGCAAACTTTCTATGCAGAGCCCCCCCTTACCTAATATCGAGAGTCAAATGGTGCGTGGGGTCACGTGACCCCTGCAGCATCATTTGCGCACGTTGCTATGGCGACGCGCACGTCACATGACCCCGCCGCGTCCTTTGACGTTTGGTTGCCATGGCGACACGTCGCTTAAGATAAGCTAAGAGACATCCGCGCCCCCCCCCATATTAATCTTGTGCCCCCCACTTTGCGTACCCCTACTGTAATCTATGGAAATCTCAGACTCAAATAAAAGGGGAATGATGGATGCTTTTATTATATAGAGAGTAACATCTGTGTATAAACAGATATTTGGTTGAGGTTTGATGGTATGAGGAGAGATAGAAAGTACATTGGTGTAGGTTTTGCACACCTTACTCACAGTAAATGTTCCATGACTCCAATTTTTTATACACATGGTGGGTGCTGTTTCTCAGCAGCTGCTGTAATCTGCTCAAATACATATAGAACTATGCAGATCATGCACTCCAAACTTGTTTTATTGAAGTCAGAATTTCGGTGCTATAACTATGAGGGTGTGGCTATAGCACAGAAACTTCAATAAAACAATTAAAACATTTTTTAACCATGTCTGGAGTGCGTTATCTTCAAAGTTCTATGAGGAGATAGAACACCACAATGTTTTATGAAGTTATGTGTAATAAAGTTATTAATATAACATGCGCACGATGTAACTCCTCCACAATGCATACAGTAATAGTGACACTACCAAAGTCGCAAGCAAAATACATCAATCCATTCAGTAGGTGAAGGATGAAACCCCCTGTTTTTTTCCAAATTTGTCTTAAAACCCAGTCCACTGTAGTGAGATTTATTAGGGTTTGCATCTCAAATCTCTTCTCTTTAGTCTGTGATTGTAGTACTGGCTACGGCGACTGTGATGTCGCACAGCGCCGTAGCAAGTACATGCAGTCTGTTGCGGGTGCCCATAGTGGGCGCGACCGCACTGCAGAGCAACGGAGCGGTCGCAATCGCTGGTAGTCAAAGGATTTTTACTTTTTCGGCGATCGCCGCATGACATCAGCAGCATGTGAGCCATTCAGCCAATGAGGGCTAGACTCCGCCATGCACCCCGGTTGCCCTCTGGTCTACTGCACCACCAGAGTGCAGGAATCGCTATTGTGACAGCGACGGCTGATGTCACGCAGTCGCGTTGCCGTAGCCCTTTGTATAAGGGCAGCCTTAGGCTGCGTCCATAGATGGACAAGCCGTGCTGAGGCGTGCGGACGCTCCGCGCTGAGCCCCTGCATCCTCAATGAGGATGCCTTGAGAGGGGGCTCACGCGAGCGTCCGCACTCGTGCTCAGGCTTTGGAGTTTTCAGCCGAGCGCCAAGCTGTTTTTCAGCGCGCTGTCGGCTGAAAACCTCCAATCACTGCACAGCAGCGTCAACCTCACGGCGCCGTGACGTCGGCGCCGTGACATTGACGTCAGTGCGTCGCAGGCGATTGGCCCAGCGACATCACTGCCCCACCTCCAACCACCTCCCTCCGGCTCCCTTCGCACACGCTGGCTCGCCTGCAAGTCCGTGCAATCTCGCTGACTGAAGCAGGCGAGCCTCAGCTTTAGCGCGCCTCCGCTCTTCCCACACCTCTATGGCCCGTGCCTTACACTGTTCAAAGCCACTGGAGTTTCTTCTGAAATTTGAAATGTATCTAATATGATTAGCAACAGCTTCTTATACTTGAAGCCACTTCTATTGCAATTCAAATTTCTTGCATGACAGCAAAGCTAAAATATTATTGAATTGAATATTATTGAATTTTATACATATAAAATACAAATTTGAAGCATTTTTCCTGCACATCTGAAACCCAAGAAAATAGGCAAACATTTTAACTAAATTTCACGTATAGGGGAAAAGTATTGTTATTTTCACAAAAATGTCCACATACAGTACTGTAGCACATTTGAAGACATTTGCACAACTTTTATAATGCTTTCTCTCAGTAACAACGGCGGCTAATGTGCACTATAAAAATATACGAACTAATAAGCATTGATTGTCACCTATTTTCAGTAAGTTTTTCAAATATTTAATTCCCCCCAAATTATAAGGAAATAATGCTATAATAAGAATCTCAATATCGGTAGGAGTTTATTTATTTCGTTCCATTGTTTAATTCTTGGTTTTTTATCATACACCATAGTAGGGTTTTTAATAATGCTTCACTGACATATGCCAGTGGTGTTTCTTCCACAGAAAATACCCTGAACAGTCTAACAATCTAACTTCAGGGTTCTTTTTTGTCATATATGACCTAATTCGATTTTTGTCTGTCTCAATAAATCTTGGATATTTTATATCTTTGGTCATTGGATTAAATACATTTAGCTTTTTAACTTGATTGTATCTTCATTCATACATATATTAGGTTCATGTTCTAATGCTGCAGGGTAGCAGGCATGAAAATGGAAGACATAAACCATAAACCAACCTCCCAGAAGTCTAGGGGGAAACACGGAATACAAATTCAAATTTGCTTTAAAGCAACTCAGCAAAAGTCTATACAGTTCAGAATGAAAGGTTTAAATCACGTAAGATCCACTGCTGGAAAATAAGCATTCCCTGCGTCCCTGCCTTTCAATGTTTGCCATAAATCCTCTTCAAAGGTTATAGCTACTGTACAATCATTTCCCTCTCCCCTCCTTTCTAAACATTACAAACAGCTACATTGTATGTTTACATTTGCTCTCAGAGTCTGTAAAGAGACTTCAAACAGATTAAACCACTTAGTGTAGATTGTTAACTCATGTTTTTTTCAAATACTATGTTTTGTATTCTCGCACACAAAAAAAAACCTCAGTTATTAATTTGCAGTGTACTGTTTTCGGCTTCATTGTTGTTCTTTGGGGCATTCTGGTGGGAGGTGTTTTAATATACTGCCCCATTACTGCCATTAAATCCTATGGAAAATGTGTGATATTCTGAGTTATAACTGGATATGGTGGAACAATGTTACATACAGTAGTACATAGACATGGATAACACCATATGTTCTTGCCTGCTATTTTTTCACCACAACTAATTGAATGATTGAGAATTCCTGAAGTGCTTTGCAATTTAGCATAATATACATTAACATTAGGTAACTTTGATTTATCCAGGAATCTTAAAAATTGTCATAAGTGGCTTTAGTGGTCAAATCCCTTATATTACAATGCATTGTATTATCTGGTAAAGTAGTATTACAACCTATACAGTACAGTACATCTGTAACTGAAGTGATTGCTTTCACCTATGCTTATGCACACCTCATCCTTTCCACCCCTCTCTGCTATCATGCTATGCTCCCCATATGTGCTTTGAGAACACTGTCTTTACCTAATTCTTCATTGGCAACCTTGTGATCAAATATATTTTATACCCAATTTTATCTTTACCCATCATTCTCCATGTATCGTTTTCACAGGAATTAGTGGGAATGTGACTACAAAGCCCATTCTGTGTTATTTAGCCCTGACATTGGCTTTACCCTATTCTTGAATGTGACTTTTTATTGTAACCTTGTCCTGATTATTCCAACTTTGTACTTTCTGCTAAATTAATTCCTTTGTTTGATTGAGCCCCTAACAAAAGCACCGATTTACTTCGGGCCACCCTGGTTGCACAGGTCTATAAACCCATATATCCATACACATTCCCCGAGATGTTCTGCGTTCTAACTTGATATGATGTGGTATCTGGGGGAACAATAAAGCCTGTTACATCTGTACAAAAGAAGAGGAGGAGCTAGCCAGAGAAGCAATGAAAGAGTGATGAGAATGGTAACAAGTAAGTCTGGAGAGTGTTTTTTCCAGCAGACCAAGTGATAGAGAATATAAAGGAGGAAAGGGTACAAACCAATATCAAAAGCAGCAGACAGGTTGACAGAAAAGTGATACGGGATTAGTGCGTTTGGCGGTACTGTAGTTCAATATATTCAAGTCATTGGGTGTATTTGGCCCTCTTGAGAGTATATATTTTAGTGCGCCATTTGTGTTTTAGCAGTTTGGAGGTTGTTGTATACCAGTAAAGAGACAATTTCATTATAGTGGATGGAGAGAAGAACAATAACATTACTATACTACCTCAGCAAACAAAAATACCACTTGTGAGCACATTCATATGTCTAAGGCAGGTCTGAACCCTGTCTGTCCCCATTATCTCTTCACATGCAATGGTTTCTCTGCAGCCAGGGATTCTGGGAAATTACATGCAAATGAGCGCTCACAGTGTCAAGGTACTTTAGAGACAATCTTATGTGTGCGGAATTGCTGAAGACCATAGGTGGCAGTTAGAGAAAGAAAGCAAGAGGTCTGGGAGACAAAAGGGTAATTGATGTGACAATTAATGTCTCTCAGAAGGAGAGTGGGGAACTAGAGAAGAAAGAGCACCAGGATTTAAACGCTGAGAGAAAGCTAGAGGGAGAGAATTTAAAAATACATCAATGATATTACAAGAGATGTGGAAAACGTTCCAAAATGCAATAGCAATATTGTATCTTTTTTTTGTTTTGTTTTTTACTGAATGTAATTTCTAGCAAAACAGTTACCCAGTCCCAAAGGGCTAATAATATTGCCAAATGAAAAAGCTTTCAGCAAAATATCACCAGACAATTACCAAAACATGGTGTGTTTGCCCTATTTAGTCTTAGCATTAATCAAATCTAACAATTTTATAGACTTTTGCAATTGAATCTAGAAATGTTAGATCATTTTGATAATATTAAACTAAATAACAATGCAAACACAATCTTTGCAAGCTCTAACCCCATATATATATATATATATATATATATATATATTTGTGTCAAAAGGAGTTCTTCTGGGCGTGACAAAATGTATTCAACAAAAGACAAAAATACCCAATGCTACATCCAACATGACAAAAAAAATACATAGTTAAATACTTAAATGTTTGTATTCTCATAAGTAAGGGTAATTTCGTTAAACCCTTTAGCCAAAGCATTATAAGCCTGCATCCACATCATGGCATGACCGCTATGCAGGCCCTAACACTAACTGTGAATATTCTCCATTACCTATACAGTGTAGGGAGAAAGGTCTCAATAGACCAGTCCTGCACATGTTTATGAAAAAAACTGATATTTAAAATGTGGGGAGGAGTGAGCTTAAACCCAGGGCGTAGGGGCCACCAACCTCCAAACAACTGGTACCAGTTGACAGATGAATACAGATTGGGACCTAAGTCACTGCTTGTGACTGATAGTTCTCATGCTATATGATTGCTTCTAATATATCTCTGTAACACTTTTACTAAATTTGGGTATATATACTCTTGTGGTGACAGATGGATCTTGTCACTTATGTTTCCTCTGTCTACGATTTTGTTATTCATATTTAATCCGTTCATTATTTTCATGTACGGTTGTTTAATGTAACAAAGTTAAGCATATTACTGTGAGCTCTCTTTCACATTACTCTGTACAGTACCTCATACAGTACATCAGATGGGACTATTATCATGTGTCTATCCATATATTGAATCAAGCCACTCATACTGTCACTCACTGATACATCATGTATTTTTACACTAGCTTGATGTTATTATTTGTATTATTTTTATTTCCCTTATCATGAGGACTTAGTGTTAAGGGCTGTTAGGGAATTTGTACCCAACTTGTTGTATATTTATTTCATCACAATCCTGGGACCTTGATAGTACAGTATTAGTCATGCTGAGACATGTTTTCTATTGATATCTACATCTTAATATTTACATATTTTTTTTTATTTTATCATTATTTACATGCTTTATTTGCCTGTAGTAGTCTTTCTCATTTTTTTGTTTATTAAACATTAGTATAAATTTCTTAGTATTTTTCAGCACTTTTTATATTTTTTATATACCTTCTCAGTTTCTTTATCAACATGTCTTTGTTTTTTCTATAAAGTTCATCTCTTTTTTGTGGGGCTCATTAAGACAGAAGCCAATAGGGATTGACGTTGTGAGCATGGCGCTAGTGGCTGGTTTGCTCACTGGTAGCAAGCTCGGGATGTCATCACTACGGAGGGTTTACAGGTGCTGATTTCTACTTTTGTATTACACCTTGATAAAGCACGATTGCACAAAACGTATGGGTGCGATTTTTACCACTTCATACCCATGTGAGTTAATAAATATATATTTTTTTGGTGTCACCTCTTGATTTCATTCCTCCTTTTGGTCATCGCGGTTGTGCTCCGGGCGCTACATAAACTCCTCTGGATCCTTATCTCAATGGATATCACAAACCTTGGAATCTTTGGATTGATTGTCAGGATGTACAATGGGCACCCTGGAATATGTGAGCTGACTGTATGAACATATTCATGTCCCAAGTATAAGGTTTTACAATTTACAAGTATTGGATGATGTTTATTACGTTGCATTGTTTGTGGCCTACACCTGGACTCCATTAGGCATTATTCCTCCTCTTATAAAACCTATGAAGACGTAATACTGTACATTTTCCATTATGGACATGCCGAACATTATGTGATTTATTTTCTTATTCATTTGGAGCCTACACTTAATCTCAGCACCATATCATACTGGACTGTATTTTTTATAAAATGTAGACATTTGTTATGCAGGTTTCTTTGAACAATAAAAAATGATAAATATCATGATCATGTTTGTTTCACTGGGGATTTTTGTTTGCCTTCCTCTGGATCAATATACTGTAAATATAAATATATGATATTTATATGATGATATTTCAGTGGAAACTTTTTCTGTGCCCAGAGGAAAGTTTTTGACCAGTGTATTTTGCCTGTGCTCACGTTTGAATGTGAAACTTTGACCCTAACTGCATAGATAATTTAGAAGCTTCAGACAAAATTCAAAGAAATATGAAGAGAAGTATGCTGGTTATTAGCCGAAGAGACAGGAAAATAAATGAATGGGTTTGAAACCAAATAAAAAAATATAACATTACCACACGAGTGAACAAATTAAAATAGCAGAGGGGCAGACATATTTCAAGAATAAATTACCATGATTGAACAAAGATGGTACTTGACTGGATTTCAAGGGAGATGAAAAGACCACGATGATGACGAAAAGTAAGATGGAAGAATTAAATCAGAAAATGTGCAATTGTGGAGCAATGTGGAGAAGAGAGGCTTGCAACAGCAGTACATGGAAGATCTTTGGGGGGGGGGCTTGATCCAGCAGTGGATTGGCAAGGGGTGAAGATACTCTCAGATTTAAAAGAATTTTGCAAATGAATTTTGCCTGTAATGAAATTGACGTTTTGGTACCTGATGGGAACTTTGGCAAGATGGCTGTGAATACAAAACCTACTATATTTATACCGTCGCACAGATGTAACACAGGTGAATGAAATTACAAAGCAAGAAACAATTTCACCAACAGATGAACCATACAGTATGTATCCCTCTAACGTGTTGTTTGAAGTACCGCCCCTGCATTATGACAATATAATATGGCACGCAAGTTGCCAACCCTCCATAATAGCATTCATGTTGATTAACCCATAGTACAATATCTTATTGTGCCCATTAAATACATTAAAATAATTTTAAATAAGCTAATCATATCTACTACATAATATCATCAGACATATATAGAATGTTTTTATATCTAAAATACAGACATAGTTACTCTTTCAGCATACATATAAACTGCATACTAACTAGTCTAGTTTACACAGACACGATACAGATATTTTGTGATAGAATTATCTTGATCTTAATCTGGAGAAAACTGTTCAACGGAGAAACAGAACGGCTTAACCAGTACAACCAACCTCACACTGATGATACCCATCAAGGTTGAAACATGTCTGTGAGTGGGTTTACTGGCTTTGCATCTCATCCCAGCCTCTATCTAAAAGCTGTGTTTAAAACAGTATGCGTTGGCTTGAGGATTTGCTTGTGTAATACGAGCTTGAGACAAAAGGTGGCACTGTGTGCTCATTTGCATGTCATTTCCCAGAATCGCTTGTTTCAGTGGAAGTGCTGTATGCTGGGCGATAATGGGGAAAGATAGGGTTGCAAACCTGTCCAAGACATGCAAATGAACATACAGTAATATTTACAGTTGCTTTATGCTTTACTGTGGAGGGTTTTTGCCACTTTTTTTACCCACCATAACTTAATAATTGTGGTATATATATATATATATATATATATATATATATATATATATATATATATATATATATATATATATGTTTAGGTAGTACAATTGTTAATTATTATTGCTTTCAATTTCTATGTATCTAGGATGGTGTATACTGTAAGAAATAGATTTAGTTTTATTGCCATTCTTAAATGCCTTGTAATGTGTTTTCTCTGTGTGTGTAGGGATTCCCATCAACATCTAGAACTATTTATGGAATCGTTATTAAAGTTCAAACTATACAATTAAGCTGATGGTGTTTTTTCGGTCTCTGTTTACTTTTGACTTCACCATAGATAACACATATCTCACAGAAATAAATTAGTACTGTCATAGTTGATGAATGTTGTTTTAGGATTAGGTGTTCTACTCTTTTTTGTAGTGGAACACATATGCCAAACTCCACTTTCTTTTCTAAAAGCAGATTTATTTCTCTTTGTTGGAAATTAGCACAAATTCAGTGAGATTCCTCAATGTATTGTAGATAACACAACCAGGATTCTCTTAGTGAGCATAAACTGATAGTTCTCCTATTCAGCAAATTATGTAGAAATGTTCCAAACATAGTTAGTTTTACAGTGAATATACAGAAATAATCAATTACATAAACTATTTTGTATTGCATATTGCTTGGTCAATGTAAGTATATGTTATACATATGTTATTGTAGTAAAATGGTATGTTTGGCCCACCCCTTTCTCACAAGCGACTGATGCAAAACAATGACCGCTTCTCCTGCTGGTGTGTTGTGTACTGTGTGTCCCACTGCAACACGCAGCGGAAGTAATAATGTTGGCTACATGTGTATGTTATTATGCCCAATCTAGGCCACCATCTCACAACGCCAGCACTTGACTTTATCTCATTGGTAAATATAACAGGGAACAACATCCTGCTAATTCTTTACAAGTTTTGTAAGCCCTCGACCTTGGAGCACATAGTTCAGTAAATTAGTTATTTTACTTATTGTTGTGACATAATGTAGTTTGGCTGTATTTAATTTTTTTAATATTAATTTCATGGATGGTCTAAGACGAATTAGTACAGTATGATTGGAAGGAGGCAGTACCAGATCTCAAGGCTTACAGTATTTATCAGTTTCCCAGGGGTTCATGTAACAGCATAGAGAAACGTGTTTAGATACAGTGCTCCGTTTCTTGGTACAGAACTGCGTTATATGTAAGAATAGTTTCTTACATCTGATGCAGAACGTTAGTCTTATGCAACTTTAAATATAGAAGATTTTTGGGGTAAATAAAAGGGAATAAGAATGGTGCTAAGAGACACAATGGTCTATGCTATAAGTGTTCATAAGCCACTTATCGAGCACTTATCGGCCAAAATGCCTACTGCGATAATGTAAGCCTCAATAAATGGGCGATAAAGGAATGAAACGCCAATTTTTTCAGCCGTCAAAAAAAGATTGCCGAGTGCCCGGCAATAAGCCACTTACCAGCAGGTTCTGAAACTCGTGCAATTCTAGTAGCCGCGATTAGGTTATCGAGGCCTATCATGGCTCTAGAATGGCGAGTTTCTCCCAAAATCCTCACGCCATGAAAAGTTGGCGTGAGGCTGGTGAGAAGCTGCTGAGAGGCGGCGATACAGGATTAGATTTTATTTTCTGCATCGGATTGATGCCGGGAGTCATCATATCCATTAATATCCATTAATATCAGCACCAGCTAAGGCAATGAATGCGGTTAACCCCTCCCGCTACCCACCAAGGACCAAATAACCCCTTCACCCACCCCGCTACCCACAATAAACACTAATACCACCTCCTGTAACCCCACATGATTGATACCAGAGGTCGCGGGTGTCCTCAGGTGATCCCTGCAGGTGTCTGGGGATCCTCGGGTGGTCCCCGCTGGTGGTCAAAATGGGTGTACGGGTAGCCTCAGGTGGTCCCCGTGGGTGTCCGGGGGTTCCCAAGTCATGTCTGGGGTTGTCCTAAGGTGATCCCTGTGGGTGTCTAGGGGTCCACAGGTGGTCCCCGCGGGGTTTCACAGTGTGTGTACGGGTGGCCTCAGGTGGTCCCCGTGGGTGTCCAGGGGTCCTCATGTCATGTCTGGGGGTGTCCTAAGGTTGTCCCTGTGGGTGTCTGGGGGCCCTTGGGTGGTCCCTGCAGGTGTTCGGGGACCTCAGGTGGTCCCCGCAGGTGTCTGGGGGCCCTTGCGTGGTCTCCGTAGATTTCTGGGGGCCCTCGGGTGGTCCCTGCAAGTGTCTGGGAGCCCTCGGGTGGTCCCTGCGGGTGTCTGGGGGTCCTCATGTGGTCGCCATTTTGGGAATTTTGCTATCACAGGTAATCGAGGATTTCTGAATACTGTGATAGCAACGCTCCAAAAACAGGTGAATTAAATGGCCCGGCGATTTTTTTTAATGAACTCTTATAGCATAGGTCCCACAGACCGATATATCTCATTATAATACTGTATGTGCACCATGCAACTCGGCAACTGACAGGGAAGATGTCGTAAAATTGTAGAAAAATGCTTTGATACAGAGGAGCAGAGTTTAAATGCCCCAATTTTGCTCCAAAATTACCTTGATGCATAGACCACCCCCCTCCCCTCTGCTTCTAAACTGTGGCCAAACTAGAGTTCCAAAATTGCCCCAGATTTCTGCACGAAAAAGGTCCCATAGATTTTTGTATTGATATATATGGTGCAGTTTGTTTGTTCCTGTTTTGTAGCTGGAAGATTTTTAATACATCGTCCCCTATTCTACAGATTTTTCTGATGTTTTATGTATATTATCTTTATTTATATAGCGCCGTTAATGTACATAGCGCTTCACAGTAGTAATACACTTGACAATCATATAAATAACAAATAACTACGAATAACATATCATGGGAATAAGTGCATCAGACATAAAAGTAATATTGTGGAAGAGGAGTCCCTGCTCCGAAGAGCTTATAAGCTAATTGGTAGGGATAACGTACAAAGACAGTAGGAGGGCATTCTGGTTAGTGTGTCTGCAGGGGGCCAAGCTTTATGTATCGTGTATAGTATTAGCCACGGTGCTACACATATGCTTCTTTAAGCAAGTGTGTCTTAAGGTGCTTCTTAAAGGTGGATAGAGAGGTGCTAGTCGGGTATTGACTTCAGAAAGGTTTAGGGGCTATATAAAAAGAGTTGTTGTTTTTTAACGAATTTAAAGAGTGCTTTGCGTCAACAAACTAATTTCCCACCTAAAACCATTAGTAGTATATGTGGTACAGTATATAACTCTTTATTTTATTAGATTTGGCATAACTTTTATTCTTTGTATGATGTGGGTCATGTTCATACAAATAAATGCACTCAGAATGGTTTGCGTCTACTTGCATGTGTCTTTTATGCCAAGAAAAGTAGCCAGACAATTTTGGTGCATGCTTGCAATTTTTCTATACATATCATTTGCATATGTGCACCCCAACCGCATACAGACCAAGCCGCTAATCACTCCCCTCCCCCCCTCAATCCCATAGCATCGTGATTTGCTTGGTAAAAAAGTTAGCGCACAAAACATCCAAATCGGTTTTATAAGTTGCACAAGACGTATGAATTTGCTACTTTTCTGCCCATCACTTTAATGATAATATTGCATTTAGCAATCTTTTATACATAGGTCCCTTGGTTATGTCAGATTGTTTCTGGCTTCAACTTTCAAAATACATGCTAAATCCGAGGTGGGCAACCCTGTCGCCAATCGCCACAAGTGACGAATTGGCCATGAAAGTGTGGTGAATTTGAGTTTGCCAGCTCCCATAGTAAAATAAACTTTTTCCTGATGGCTTGTGCTGGTTTCCGCTTTCTGAATGAGTCAACAATGTGAACCAGCAGCAGGTGATAGTGCTGAGGTGAGGCAAGCAGCAGCATGTGGTAGTGCTGAGGTGAGTGAAGCAGACAAACAATGTGTGTTGTTTTAAATGTTCAATTAAGCAACCTAATTTCTCAATTTTTACATGGTGTGGCGATTTTCACTTCTCATTCGCCAAACCTGTGGCTACATTGAAAAATAGGTTGCACATCTCTGTGCAAAATTCTTGCATCACACTTGCTAGCATTTTATTTTTACCATGTAGCTTTCGGGATGTAATTGTCCTACTTTTATAATTAGTGCAACATTAGTGCAACAGTTCCTGAATAGAGATGGGTGAACTAGTCCAAATCTGTTTCCCAGATTATTCTGAAGTTGGCATTGAAAATGCGTACGTTCCGCAGTGTAAAATCCGCCGACAGATTGTTACAGCTTCAATCCGCGCGGATTAATCCAAAACCCCCACTGGATGCAATCCCACTGGTGGGTTTTAACAGTCCATCCGCGACTTCCTCAATCCTCCGACAGATTTTAAGAATGCAATCTGCGGATTCCTAAAATCCGTCCGCGCATCGTGGATTCCGCGGATGGATTGTCTGTGTTTAAAAGAAAATCTACAAAACGCAAATCGACATTTTTAAGACTGATGCGTGAAAATTCGAGGACCAAAGGTAACGAGCGATCCGCAGCGAATCGAAATCCATCAGAAAATTCACCCATCTCTATTCATGAAATCCTTAGATGTTATAGTAGCTCAGAGGATGCTAAACCTATAATCATGTAATGTTTGTATGGATGTTGCATATAAAAAATGTATTCTAGTTCATATTCACTTTACTTTATTCAAATCTTTAAATACATTTTTGTAGAATTTGCGATAAACTCAGACAAAACAAAAATAATATCTTAGTCATTTACTAGAACATAATAGTTTTTTTTTCATAGTTAGCACTACGGTAGGTACTCCACTATTCTGAGGCCAGCGTCACATGTGGTATGAATAGCCCAGATCGCTTCAACTCATTCCTGTTACAAGCACAACAAGTTCATTGTCTTTTCTTACTTTATTGAGGAAAGTGTGGATACACAAAGGCACTTGTGGAAGATGGTGTTGTGAGAGAATGTCTCTTATAGTGAATGTGCTTGATAGTAGGGAAAGGTGAAAAGGATAAGGCCTTGCCAGTAGAGAGGTAACAGAATGTACTCACTCAGCCAATGTTGGAAGTAAAAGGAAGTGTGAGGGAATTCTGGGTAGCATGAATAGTCTTGGGACAGACTATCTGGAAACAACCAAGATGGGAGGGCAGAATAACCCATTCTGAGAAGAATCTCAGAGGTTGCTGTAGCAACTCACTGGCTACCTGGTCACGGGCAGAAAGGGCAACAATTGATACATCACACAGGCACGGTGTGTGTATGTGGAACAAATACATGCAGCTGAACTTAAGGAGCTGACAAGCAGAAGGGGGTCAGGCAGAAATGTGATTCTTGTTCCATGATATCCACATTATCTTCAGCAGTGAAGAGGTTAAGTTTGCATCTGTAGATTAGATGAAATACTTTTGAATTGTGAATAGACAAATGTTATTAAAAAATAAACAGACATAAAATTATCACAGTCAACTTCAGTTTCCAGTGATTTACCAGGAATTTGTTTATTACTGAACTGTACTGTATTTGTTCTATGGAAAGGGCCTTTCATGCTCTTTTGCATATTTATTATATGTGCTTCTGCTATGTCCATACTGTATCATGCTGAGACATCTTAAATAAGTAAAAATCTTTATTATCATGCTGGTAAATGGGTAATGTTATTTTGCACATTTTCAGATGCCTACGTATGGTATGTATTATACAGTCTATTTTAGTTAATTCAGAGGTTTGTGTTTCTTTATTCTTTAATACCTGCATCCAATGAAAAAGTCCTGCTGCTTATCAACTTTATTAACATTTAATACAACTCTTCTAAACAGATAGGTTTATGCCAGCTCAATTCTAAAGGTTTATTTGAAGCATAAAGAATGGAGAAAAGTGACCTCAAGAGATGCACCGGCTAATTCATTGTGTTGTTTTATAAAACCTGGTATCGATTACCTATAAATGATACTAAAGCAGCAAAGGGACAAATATTTTATATGAACCATTTAATTTTAGTTGAGAACCAATGCAGCAATACAGGGAGCTTGAAACATACTGTGGTGCTACAGATATATTTTCATTAACAATTCTAAAAATATACATTGGGCCATATTTAATAAGAAGTGCTACTGTACTCTGTAAGGGTTTGTGAGAATGGGTCGTATGGGGGGTGGGAGTAATGTACTAATATAAAATGGTCTCGCCTATTTTTCCATGCTTGTTTTTCAATTTTGCCTGGCTTTTAAGACTTGATTTACCATCCAAATTGTGAATGAAGCAACTTCAGAGGTTTACTGCCTTTAATGTGTCCATTTGCAAAGAAAACCAATATATTTCTGTCCCCTTTGGAAATGAAGGGAAACTGAATTGGGGTCCAATAAAGTAGGCTGTACAGTATCTTCTGTCACTAGAAGGTGTCTTATTGAATAAAGCTGCAGAGTAAATATCTCCCTACATTGCTTCTAAAATAAAACACACTCTGTAAGAAATATAATAATTTCATCTACATTATAAAGTGAGGTGATGTGTAGCCAGTTTTAAAACATATCTTAAAATACCATGCCATATCCTGTATAATAACATGCCAGCTACTGTAAATGTTTAGGACATATCTGTTCAACATTCAACTTCTTCAACAGAATGATTTGTTCATAGGGAACCATAGACACTATCAAAAATACCCAATATATAAGAAGCAATCTTTCTTGTGCTAGAAAATATTTTAGTCCTATTTATTTGAATGGAACTGATCTCTTCACCAGCGCAGAGAAGATACATTCACCTTCCTTCGTTTACCTTGGGAGGTAAGATTTAATAACTGTCACTTTCCTGGCAATGTGGCATCATATGGGCACTAATTAGTCAAGAAATGCATGCAAATTAGATGATGTGCATTTTTTTCTGAATGGAGAATTCTTAATGAATTCATGTTTTTATTGTCTTAAATTCTATTATGTATCGGATAATTTTGCATTGGCAATATCAGAGTTTAATGAATAGGCCCATGTGTGTCCGTTAGCAATTTTGAACCTTAGACATTTCCCAGTGGCAGAAACCATACATTTTTTGTCACCCACCATGTTCCTGAATGGGGATCACCACTTTTATGGATCCCATACCTACACAGATGTGACCTAGTCACAAATTACGTAGCCACTCTCCCTGTGTCAAAGCTCCCTAAATCTCGTGAACCTTTCAGATCTCTGTTAAAAGGTTTTTTTTTTGTATTTGAACTAAACACATGTCTAGAAATAAGGTATTAGTTTGATTAGCTACAAGACCTGTTTTTAGAAGTTGACTTCTAACATCATCATATGTACAAGTAACACCACCAAATCATATGGCAATATTCTGGGTAACCATTACCAATACAGTGGCGGACGTCTTTATTCTCCTGCGGCCGTTTCCCGTGATTTTTTAAATCGCGGGCAGACGCGGGCTGTTTTCGGCCGTTTTTGGCGCTGCGGGCGCTTTCAATGTTAAGCGCCATTAGCGCTGAACAGGAGATGCGGCTGGCGCGTGGCCAAGTTCGGGAGAAACGGCAAACATCCCCGTATTAATACGGTGATGTTGGAGGTTTATAAGGGGCCGCGGCTGTACATTACTAAAGAAAATGATTGCTATGATGTAATAAATGATGACAATGCCTTTGCATTACCACTGAATCCTGCAGACACTGAGTGATGTACCAAGGAACATACAGATGTAGTAACACTTACTGTCCTCGGCTACCCGGACGAACAAGCAAAAGTCAGCGACGCTGGGGAAAGTGACGGCTGCGATGGAGCTGCGGGTGGTTCATGCTTCTGAATGAGAACCCCTGAAGCATTCATCCTTCAGTGGTGTGACTGCCACAGCTTTGTGATCCACACTTGGGAGAGGCACTGAGGACACAAAGCTTTGCTACATCTGTAGAAAGCAAAATTGGTACAAATTGCATCACTTTGTAGTTTTAATGTTGCTCATTGTGCTGTCAGTGAAATTAACAGTGTGCTAACATATATTTGAGTTAAGGGTAAAGGACACTAATAATGTAAACTGTATAAAACAGACACTTTGCTGTAGATTGTACATTACGGTAGTTGTTGTTTGGTACTAAAAGCAACAAATAAAGAGCTTTGGAGCTCATGTTCTGTTAACAAGAACCTGCAGTAGTTATTCTTATAGCTAAGAATTAAAACAGTACAGCAGTGATAGAATTCTTAGTCACGCACCGTGCTGGTAAAAAGTGAATAACTTGCTCTTACAAACTTTAGAGATAGCCGTGTTTAATCAACACAGCTTTTATGCATTTGCTTGTGATTCAGCCTACAGAAGTTCAGACAAAAATGACTTCAAAGATCTGAGAATTACACACTGCAGTGAATGGATATTACTAGTGCAGGCAGAAAGAACGCTTTACTGCTGCATTTTGCTGGGGAAAGAATGTATGACATTTATGATACTCTAGCAGAATATACCGATACATGTGATCATGTCACATTCAAATTAATAACATACTTTCTTCATGAAAAGAACACAAATGTAAGATGTACATATTTAGACAAGTCACACAACAAGCATGTAAGAATCTAGATGCATATATCAGGAGGGTACCCATGGTATTCAAGAACTGGGATTGTTCTGATCATGATAAAGAAATTAAATCTCAGATGGTAAAAAGCTGCACCTCTTCAAGACCCAGAAGCCATGCATTAAGAGAGTCTGAGCTGTCCTGGAAAGATCTCCTTGATTGTGAAAGGGTTTTTGTGACAAATAACAGGCAATAGGCAGGAATAGAGAAAAGATCCACAGATGAACAATTTGCAGTAAATACAGTGGAATAAATTACCACCCCACCACAAAAGACTGGACATACACAAGTCACAAATGTACCATGCAGAAATTGTGGTAATTCATATCCACAAAGGGCATCAGGCCCGGCTAAAGGCAAAGAATGCCGAGTATGTGGCAAAATGAACCATTTTCCAAACAATGTGGGACCAAACTGATATAAGACACTCGAAAAAGAGGGTCAGTCACCTATGTAGTAATAAAAAAGTATGCACAGCAGAGGGGAGTGAATCAAGTCAGGTCACTTAAAAAATAAATAGGGAAGACTACTGAGGATGGATACGTTTATGTGTTTAAAAATCAGAAAGAAAAACAATAACAAGCAGCAATAATCCTGGGTGGCACCTATTGCAATTGATTAAAGATCAGCAGTATATTTAGTGGGGGAGACCACATTTTATATGTTGAAACCACGTCCAATACAGCAATATTTAGCTGGAATCCCCAGTGCTAAAAATCTCAGTGATGACATCATTGTTTTTGCAGCAAGAAAATAATCTTATTGCGGTTTTTGAGAGACTACATGACAAAGGGCTAATCTACAGTATCATAGCAAGTGTGGTATTAAAATAACGTGTTTGAATTGTATGGATTTGTGTGTTTAGCTGATGGGGTGTGTGCAGATTCCAAGAAGGTCAAAGAAAATCAAGAAGCATGTGATCTAAATAATTCCAGTGAGATCTGCCATTTTCCTTGAATGGCTAATTACTATTCCTATTTTCTCTCAGACCTGCAGTTTTCACTACAAACTGAGAGAACTCACAAAAAAAGATGCACCCTGGTGATGGGTAAAAAAAACCCAACTATTTGCATTTCAATTTCTAAAACAAAGTTTGAGAAGTATAATTATAATGTCCTATTTTATGCCCCAATAATACACATAACTCATAGTGGATGCCAGTTCTTTTGGATTGGGTGCATAACTTCAACAGAAGGATAAACATATACACTATGTCATAGCATATGGCAGGCGACACTCGGTGACATGGATAGGGGACATTTTCCGAGAGTAAGAAAGTTTGGCAATAGTTTAGAGGTGTGAACACTCCTATTTGTAGCTGTACGGTAGCCCTATTCACACTCATAGCATTAGCAGTTTATAAGCCTTTGTACTGTAGTTACAATGGAACAATCCAAGTTTAAAATCATAAGCAAGAATAGAACAATGATGACTATTGTTGCAACCATACAATTGTAAAGTTGTCTATAAGTCTAAAAAAAATCAGGTGATTATATGTCAAGGCATCGTATACCAACAGAATCATTCTAAAGTCCATGAATCTCAAAGGTATTGTGCTGAATAATGTCAATTTTGTCACATATAATTCTGTCCCAAAGGCATTGTTCCTACAATACAAGGAATATAACAAGCTACATTGAGTTGCAATTGCATTTCTGGTACAGTATGTAATGGAAAAGGGCACACTTAAACCAAAACACTCCAAATAGAAAGGAACTGAACTCTTGTGCACAATTTCCCAGTAGCACTGGATGCCAGTGTAATTTAACGTTTAACTCGCATAGCAATACCAACATTGGTACAATAGCATATGTTATCGCTAGCACATAAAGGCCATCAAGGAATTCTAAAAATGAAGAGATTACTACAAGAAAAAAAAAGATGTTTTTCTTTGATAGATGCACAACCTGAAAGAATGATACAATGCTGTATTGTGTGGCACATTACAATACTGGATACCCATAAGGAACCAATGAAAATGTTAAACTTGCCTAAAGTCCCATAGTGCAATGTAAGCATTGATTTCTATAGTCCATTTCAGAATGGTGAATATATTGATGATAGTCATTCCTTATACCCACTCATAGAAATGATAAATAACTTCCTCCAAAAAAGTTAAACCTGTAATGGACAAAATATTGTCTTTATGTGATAAGGCATGAGTTTACAGATGTTCAATGCAAAAGGCTGTACAGAAAAAATGAAGAATAGCTCTGAAGATTCCAAATTCAAACATACTGCACAATGGGCACTAGATGCATTGATGTAGTTCATCACAGGGGTCACAGCTTGGGGTGGATGTCAGACCCCATTAAGGGGGCTTAATGGTACCTCATGGTGGCAGAACTGCTAGACCCGCAGGATGGAGTCTTTATATGTGACTGGGTACCTCTTAACGGCTAAATGTGATTGGATATGATGATGCTTTCTGCCAGTTAGAGATGTGTGAAGGGATGTCGTGGTTGTTAATGTTGCTCAATATGCTGTCACTGATATAAACACTGCTATCATCTATTGGAGTTAAGGCTACAGAACACATAATGTGAACTGTTGTAAAATAAACTTTACTGTAGGCTGCATTTTAACTTTGGAGCTCAAGTTCTGTCAACAAGATTTTGCAGTACTTATTCTTATAGTTAAGAGTTAAAACAGTACAATTTACCTCTTGCATCTCTGTGGGAATGTGTCAAGGTCTTTGCTCTAATTCTTGCACTGTGTATATCAGCTTGTGATTTGGGGAGTTTCAATTGCAGGAGTTAGGGAAATGTATCTAACTGCTCCTCTGTGTGTCATTTTTTTAAATCTTGTATTTGTAAAAAAAAAAAAAAAAAAAAAAGTCTGAGGTAGTGTCAACTCTTCTGGGCAATGTATCCCCTCATCACTAATCTATTTAGGGTAAATCTTGTGATACTAATCAGGGATTATTAATGTTAGCCCTGATCATTCCCCCAGGACTCTCTGAGTGGCAAGGGGAGTTAACGTCTATGAGGATAAATAAGGATTCAAAATGGCATATTTAATCATGCCCTCCTGATGTGACATGATATGTGAAGGGGTGGGAGGAGTTCCGTACCTCTCTATAAAGGAGTCCAGCCCACCTAAGGACAGTTCTTCAGTTATTAAAGGTATGAGCTAATGGATAGGAAATTATTACTGTGACAGAGATTGCTCTGCCATCCTGAGGAGCATCGTGGTGGGGAATATTGGGATAACAACGGAATGCAATGAATGTGCACCTAGAAAATACATGCAGGTCCAAGTCTACAAAATGACTAGCCCTTTCAGTGAATAAAAAATATGTGCCTCATTCCCTCCCTGGTTTGAGACTCGGAGAGTAAAGGAAGAAGTTAAAGTTATTGCAGTTTTCTGTGTTGAATAATTAAAGATTATTCAATAAATAGGTTTTTTTTTTTCAAAAAAAATCCTTTGTGCCCAATATCTTTTTTAATCCTCTTTAAGCTCGCTTATTTGCTGCCCTGCAGAACCTGTGATTG
The DNA here is from genome assembly GCF_040206685.1 of Ascaphus truei. Taxonomy (NCBI): domain Eukaryota; kingdom Metazoa; phylum Chordata; class Amphibia; order Anura; family Ascaphidae; genus Ascaphus; species Ascaphus truei. The sequence goes on along the minus strand of NC_134492.1, from coordinate 44,975,747 downwards.
AGGGAAAACATCATTCCTATGATACACCTGCATAACTGGTACCTTTGTACAACCACATACACTGAGGGAGACCCTGTGGAAAGGGGGCTAAACTACGAATTTGCATCAAATGTAAGAACCACTTTCATATACTTGACACAGACACAAACATGGGAAATATGTCCGGCGTTTTGGTAGATTTCAGTGTGCTGTAATTTAAGTGCTGCCAATAGCACTGCTCACATTTCTACATACAAACATACTGATTCTATAGCAACTAAATGGATTGATCAGGCTTTGGCGTAAATACTGAAGACTAAGGCTACGCATATAGTGCCGGCGACTGCGATGCGACGGCAACAGTGATGTTAGGCTGCGGTCGCTGTAAAAATCAAATTGAGATGACTTCCAGTGATCGCGACCAAGCCGGCGCACCGCGCTTACTGTAAGCGCACGCGACGTTGCGTCGCTGTCACCGTCACTATAAGCGCAGCATTAGCCACAAAGGCAGACTGGCAAAATGCCCTATGCTACAATATAGCAGATACCCTGAATGGTTTCAGATTTTTGATTGTTGTCCAGAACAAGGTAACAATGATATCATGGTATCTGTTTACTCATTTTACTTTCCAGTCTACTGTCATTTGCATTGCTATGAAAGCCTTAAATGCAAGTTAATAGTTGCGGATGAAGCAAGTATAGCGCATATTTGCATAGTAGCTAATATTTCCATGTTTGTTCTCCTTTGTCCTGTGCTGTGCTCTTACACTTCCAATTTCCACAGCATTTCAGGCATTGAGCGATTTACATTGGACAACCCTGACCAGCACTTAGGGAAATGTAGAAGTTTACAAAGCCTCATGAGTCATTGTGACATTTTAAAATACAAAGACGCAATTTTTATGTTCTCTTCCATGTTGTAAAGGAGTATTTTGCTATGTCAAATATATATTTATGTTTCTCAGCATGAGTCTTAATTGATAGAAATCAGTGAGTACATAGCAATTTGTTATTCAGAACGTACATAATAAAACTGGAGGAAATGGCAGGTACAAGCTGGCATTTTACAGCTTTTATTAGTCAAAATGAGTCAAATTAGGAGGCTATGCATAAAACTCCAAGTCTATTTATTTTCTTCCTAGCTTGCAGTATGCATAGTAATTAGGGAGAAATTACCCAGTACACATGTAATAATACTAAGTGACCCACAACATATGCTGAATTTTAGCAGAGAATGAAACAGCGATACATTCTTATTACTACCAATTCCTAATTTAATTAAGTATTTCAGTAAGTTGGCAGATGTCATGCTGTTGTATATGTATTAAGAAATATACAGCCCTTATGAAAAAAATATCTAAGCAAAATGTAGGAATTGTATAGGCATTAAACACTACTGGCTTTATTTAAATGTTAATTTAAAAAAAATTACACTATTGTATTCAATAATATCTATAAAAACAATACATGTGAAGCCGTAGAAATGGGCAAAGTTCATTCAGTCCTACTATGCCCCCATAATGATATGGCAAAAGTCCATTAATTTGTTTGTATTTAATGAAGGAACAATAGTATAAGTAAAAAAAAAAAACATATATACTATATATACCTGTGTGACGGTGAAGGGGTAACCAGGCTCACTAATAAAGGTCAAGTCTACTTGGTTGCCCCTGATCCATGTTTTGGGGTCCTAGGGTGTCAGCTCTTGTACCTGCCTGTCATATATGTACTGCTGTGTCTGTATGTAAAATGTGCAACTATAAAGAATGTTGATGTTTTTGCCTTTCCAGGAGTGCCAGCAAGCAGCGATTGCTAGGCTACTGTCCCGGCCAGCTTAAAACTAATGCGGCTTCTGCCGCAGTTTAAAAACAGCTGCGGGCAGCGCGCAGCTATCTTCGGACGGTTTTCCCGTGCTTCGGGCGCTTTCAATAGTAAGCGCCATTAGCGCTTATCTATTGAAGCGGCCGCCGCGCGGGAAACTCCGTTTTAAACGGAGAGAAGCCCCGCGGTTAGCCCGCTATACACCCGGCAAGCTTTAGAATAAAGCTGGAAGGGACAGTATGAGGTTCAGGGTAGGTTTTGCAGAGAAACTCTTTACAGATTGTGGCTATGTAGGGGGGTTCCAGAGTTACTGGATACCCCAAAAATGTAGCTGGGAATAAGGTAGGATTCTCGGATACATTGAAGCACAATGCTCCGGTCAAAATCCGGCCCTGAAAATGTTCTTGCAGCTCACCGCCTTGAGTCCCTGCTTCAGCACAGACCAGAAAGTTTAAAGGGGCATAGGGGATCAAGGTATCCCCAGAACTGTACAGGGATTCCTAGTATATAGGGGGTGACCAGTTCATGCTCAAGTCACCCTGACCCTGGTATAGGGGTTCAGGGGGGTGCTCCAGCTATAGGATAAATCTGCAAGGTTTATTTTGTGTAAAAATGTAAAGTTAGTTTTTTTGCAGTGTGGCAGGGATATGGCTAGTGAGAATAGAGAGTATACATTCTTATTCTATCCCTGATACCAAAGAAAGACTTAGACATTTTTAGCAAGACACAGTATAAAAGTATAGTTTATTAAACTGTGTTTTTTAAAACATGCTTTGTGCACAGGACATCTGGGGATGAAAGGCCCAGAGGATGTTCAAGGTGTGATTAAATTATCCACATCCCCAGATCAAAGGGATGCAAGGTACCTGTCCATTTGGTCTACCCATACTGGCCAGAGTCTCTCACAGTAGGGGGCATGGAGGGAAGCAAGGGCAGAGAGGCCATATTTTTACCTGCCCCTGGGTTCAGTCAGATGTTTAAGAAACCCTATTTTTGTTCCTGATTTGTCCCAGATTGGTTGCTAGGGAAATTCCTCACGCTCCTGATAGGGAGAGAGAATTCTGGGAATGAAACTGAGAGGTTTTAAAAACCCTTACACAGCTCAGATTTGGCAGTTCTCTAAATTTCTCTCAAGATTTTAAAGTTTTCCAGATTCCCAACAGCAAGTGAATCTCAGCCCTTTGGAGAGATAGGGAGGCAGTGGCGGTTGGAACTGCATGGTGGTTTCAGTTCTAACACTTTTTAGGGTAAACTTGATGATAAGCCCCTACACCTAGGGAAGTATAGTTTTTTCAATCCTAATTCCCCAAGTAAATGTGTCTTTTTACTGTAAATTGTGTAACATTGTGCGTTTGCCTATTTTAAGTGAATAAATTACAATTTATTTAATTATCTTGTTTTGCTCAGTGAAATGATCCTGGTTTAAAGGTGTAATTGCCTGATCTCCCGTGACAACCTGGGATTGCTAATTTTGGAGTCAATCGTGGAAAATTATGGGTCTCCGTTGAGGAGCAGGATCGCTGAGTCCCATCCCAGTCAGACTGCCGGGGTCCTCTGTGTAAACCTTCACCTTTCCACATCATTACTCTTCGGTCTTCTTACGTGTTTTGCAAATGGTTACTTCCTCAGGAGTTGGCATTCTAACAAAACCCTTTCTGTGTTTACACACCATATAATTATCCCCTTCTCAAGATTTCCTTAAAGTTACAAGCACATGATAGGAACTTCAGAATTAGTCCATAAGACCCCTGGGCTACCCTGTTCTTACATTAACAGTAGCCCCTTGCATCTGATATCAAAATGTACTTTTTAATCCTGTGTGTAATGTAACTGCAAGTATAAAAATGTGTTTTGTGCACCAATAAGATGGACAAAGGAACATAGGGCACAACGGGTTTAGCAAATCAAACTCATTTATTGAGCCAACATGACGTTTCGACCATAATGGTCTTTATCAAGTGACAATGGCATATTTCTCTTATATTGTTTGTGCACCAATAAAGCAGAGCCAATGTCTCGTGACATGCAGGGCTGAGAAACACTTTGTGTTGCCTGCATGTCCAAAGAAAATGGCTGCTGCTGGGTCTGGAGGAAGAGGTACAGGGATTAAGGAGATGGTGTCCAGGGGTGGAGCACATGGTTGCCTCTCCAGCCAAAGCAGCGCCTGCCCAGTGGGAGAATCCTGTTGGCCAGGGGAAGCTACTGCCAAATTCCTCTGGTGGACGCTGCTCTCATTGGCCCCTTTGAACTTCTCTCCACAAGCCCTTTAACTTTCTAAACACACCCCAGCCCTGATTGGCCAATGTAGACGAGCCCTATGCTTCAGAGTGGTCTGTGAACAGTATCTGCGCTGTGATTGGTCACCAGCCACTTTACCATGCTTTCCTACGGCAACGTGGAAACTAAATAAGGGGAACCTGATCAGTGCTTCAGAGCTCATTCTGATCCTAACGTGTACAGTAGGTGATCTAAGCGTGTTCTTCTAGGCTTTGCTGGAGAGACCGTAAAACAAGTCTGAGAGCCTTGCTAGTGGGAAATTCAAAGTACTTTATGCTACGGGGTTATAGCTTTGCTGAAGAAGCGGAGAGCAGGACTTTTCAGCTAGACTTTTGAAAGGGCTCTGTAGCAAATTGTACTAGAAAGGTCTGGACAGTACCAACCGGACAGTGGAAGCAAGCAAAGCCGTTGTAAGGTTCCTAAACTTAAAACGGTCCGGAGACCACAGGTCAGCCGGCTGTGACTGGAAACAATGCTGCTCTACCTGGGGAGACTTCAAACCATGCCCTTGGCTGTTGGATTTCGATCTGATATCATATGAGTACTCAGGAAATTAAGAAAAAGACACAGAGAGTAATTCTAATTCTTCATCTCAACTTTATTGGAGAAAAGCAATACTATTTATACAGAGAAATAAGGTGTTAATTGGAGGCGTAAATAAGAGGCGTAACAATATTAGCATATTACTAACTAGCTCTTTCTGGGGACTTTCCATTTAGCCTTGGTTACTGTAAACAAAACTTGCGGTTAAGCCGATTCTAAGGAAACCACAGTACTGGCATACGACCAGCAAAATAATTCCACTTTTACTGAAAACAACAAGCAGAAGCTGGGGGTTGTTTTCTGCTTACATATATAAAAGTTCAAGCAGTCAAGATGGAGTTTCTGCTACACCCTTTCAGACCCTCCTTTTGTTCTCTAAAAGAACAACATTTTTAATCGCACTCATTTTCTATGACTAGCACGTTATGGCAGCTAAGGGATTCGTATAATATTTTAGTAAGTAAAGCTCCCTGCTAAAAATAAATGACAATACATTTTATACAGTTGCAATACGTAATACGTCCCTTAAGGGAGCTTGCCTAGTAAATGGAAAAATACAGAGTTTTATACACATAATGCTTAAAACCTGTATTTTCTTATTTACTAGGCAGGCCCACTTAAGGGGCATATTACGTATTGAAACTGTATAAAATGTACTGTCATTTCTCTCCAAACTATTCCTTTTCAATTACAGACAGGGGAACTCCACACTGAGAGGATCCAATTAGACATCATTCATACGCATACCATCGACATTATCCTGGGACTCCCATGGCTCTATACCATCCAAAACCCTATGCAGGGTTTCTATACCTGAACAGGTAACTCATCTTCTCCCAAACATTTATTCTGAATTTCAGGACGTTTTCAGCGAGACGCAATCCGAGGAACTACCACCCCACCGGTCATTTGATTGCCCCCTCGACCTATTACATGTTTCCATGTGTCTGCGAGGATGTTCTTATCCATTGACACTCCAAGAGACCAAAGCCATGAAGGAGTACATCCAAGAGAACCTACAAGGGGGATTCATCCGGAAGTCCTAGTCCCAGTCAGGTGCGGGTTTCTTCTTTGTCGAGAAGGATGGATCTCTCCGACCGTGTATTGATTATCCGAGACTGAACAAAATCACAATCAAGAACCGGTATGCTTTACCTCTAATTACTGAACTCTTTGACAGACTTCAGGGTTCCACCATCTTTACCAAATATGATTTACGGGGAGCCTACAACCTGGTAAGAATCCGACAGGGGGATGAGTGGAAAACGGCGTTTAGTACTCGGGACGGACATTGTGAATATCTGGTCATGCCATTTGGACTTTGTAATGCTCCTACTGTATTCCAGGACTTCATCAACAAGGTTTTTAGGGATCTTCTCAACCTGTACATCATTGTATACCTACTGTAGGTGACATACTGATCTTCTACAGAACCGTACGTGAATATCCTGGTCATGTCAAACAGATACTCCAACATCTATGGGAGAATCCTCTGTTCGCAAAATTGGAGAAATGTCAATTTTATCAGACCACGATGTCCTTTCTGGCAACATCATCCCCGACACGGGCCTGGCCATGGATCCAGCCAAAGTTAAGGCGGTGTGGGATTGGCCTCGTCCAACAACCCTGGAAGCCGTACAACCGTTCCTGGGCTTCGCCAATTATTATCCTAGGTTCATACAGAACTTCTCTTCTGTTGTAGTGCCCATTATGGCATTGACACAGAAAGGAGCCGATCCAGTTTTGTGGCTTCCTGCAGCCATCCACGCTTTCGAGAAATTGAAAAATGCCTTTTTCTCAGCTCCCGTGCTCATGCAACTCGATCTGGGTTTACCCTTTACTATTAAGGTGGATGCTTCTGATGTCAAGGGCCAGAGCAGTATTCTCACAAAGGAAGAATCCGCAAGCCAAGTTGCACCCTTGTGCGTTCTTTTCCAAAAATATCTCACCTACCGAACAGAATTACGATGTAGGTAATCGTGAACTGTTGGCCATCAAAATGGCCTTGGAGAAATGGAGGCACTTACTCAAGGGCACTAAAAACCCGATTACCATATCGACAGATCATAAGAATCTTCTCTACATCGAAGGCACTCAACGCCTGGGGTCGCGACAAGCTCGATGGTCCCTTCTCGTCTCTCGCTTCAATTTTATTATTTCCTCTCTACCAGGTTCTTAAACTTTAAATGCAGATGCTCTCTCTCATCAATCTTCTAAAAGCTCCGGACATCCGGCACGATAAGTATCATCCTTTTGGAATGGACCTTCTGGTGGCCAGGCATGCAAAAAGACATAAAGGAATTAGTCGCCGCATGTACTACTTGTGCCCAGAACAAAACTCCCCGTAACAGACCTCCTGGCTTGCTGCAACCCCTCCCAATTCCGGATCGTCCATGGACTCATCTGTCCATGGATTTCATCGTGAAACTACCTGCATCCAAAGATAGGAATACAATTCTGGTGGTGGTCGACCAATTTTCTAAGCAGGCCCATTTCATTCCCCTCAAGGGCCTACCCATTGCCACCAAATTATCTGAAATCTTTATTAAAGAGGTGTTCCATCTTCACAGGGTCCCCCAAGTCATTGTGTCAGATTGAGACTCACAATTTATCTCAAAGTTCTGGCGGGCCTTCTGCAAATAACTAGGGATCTCCCTTCACTTTTCTTCCAGCTATCACCCTCAGACTAATGGTCAGATGGAGCGGACGAATCAATCCCTCGAACAGTTCATCTGCTGTTTCATCTCAGATACCAAGGACAACTGGACGTATCTTTTGCCTTGGGCCGAATTTTCTCAAAATAATCTTCGCAACAAATCAACACAGGACTCTCTGTCCTTCACCAACTTTGGATTTCAGCCCTCAGCTCTCCCTACGGCAGGACCAAGCTCCGGGTTACCAGCAGTGGATAACAGGATTCTGCATCTTCAAGAATCGTGGGAAAAGATTCAGCAGAACCTCAGAAAAGCTATCTCTTTGTAGAAAAAAACAGGCAGACCGACATCGTCATGAAATGCCTACGTACAATCCGGGACAAAAAGAATGGTTGTCCACTAAAAACATCTGACTGAAGGTCTCCACAGCTAAACTGTCACCTAGGTACATTGGCCCATTTCCCATTATCGAGTCAATCCGGTGGCCTAATGCCTACGGTTGCCAGCATCCAAGGTCATCACCTTGAGAAAGGTCCCGTGTGGAGGACCGAAACGTTGGTTATTATGTCACACTAAATACAAAACTTTTTTGACAAACCTTGTGGAGTGCTGCCTCTGATATTCGCTCAAACGGTATCGTATTTCTTATTTGATCTATACAAGATTTGCACCCACCTTTATATACCTGACGGAGTGCATTGTTCTCATTTATTCACTATATATATATATATATATATATATATATATATATATATATATATATATATATATATATATATATATATATATATATATATATATATATATATATTATCCTTCATGCCCTTGTAGAGTTTCTTCTCACACTTGCAGTTGGATACTGTATGCTATAGAATAATACCCAAGAGGTAACAAACCCTAACAGGAACTGATTGAATAATAGAAATACTGGAAAAGGTAAGATGTATGCCAAATACAGTACCTATACCAGCAGTAATATACAAAATATGCCTACTGCCCCCCTCTAACTCTCTCACTCTGGCCTAGATGCACCAAACTCCTTTTATGCTACCTGTAGTAACATCAGTTTATTCATAACACCTACCCACTAAAGAGAATTGTGTCAACCCAGTGCTACTATACTTGAAAATAACAAAAGATTAAATATTTCTGCCCATTTGTATTAATGATATGCATATTCACTAAAGGCTGTTCAGGTTAACACTTGTTTTTTTGTTAAAAGAATATATAAACTCAATGAAGAGTCCACAGCCTAGACCCACTGTCATCCGCATCCTTGCCCGATGAAGCAAAAGGGCACCAAGTGAAGTATATATATATATATATGTGAAACAAGGCAACAGGCACTCTGTAAACAATGAAATGCTGATGCTTATCCCATATGCGATATTGAAACAACAGGTATTACCAGATTCTCATCCGGAAAGAAGAGACAGCACACAGCCAAGTTGAAATGACAATATATTGAGGTAACAAAAACCAAGGCACTACATCCGACGTTTCGGTCAGCTACACGTGACCTTCCTCAGGGATGTGGTATACAGTCAATTTCCTTGTCTGGAAATCCTTCTAGGAAGTGTGGGATGGGACTTATTTAAATATACTTTGCATAACCATTTCTCCCTCGCCATCTCTCTTTCACCTTCTCTCCCCCTCTTTCTCCCTATCTCCCCCTTTCCATCTCTCTGTCTCGGAACCAAAAAAATCTGAAATTGCGGATTGCATTTTTTGACAGTGATCCGCAGACCTAAGGAACCAGCCGATCCGAAGTGGATCCAAATCTGCCAAAGATTTTTTTTCCCAAATCTACATCATTATGAGATGTTGACGTCTATGCAAAATATTCGTGAGCATCTCTAGTCCCCTATACAGTACAATAACATTACACATTTCTGTTATTGTACATTCTGTCCTTTTGTACTATTTCCCTGGTTTGCTTTGGGGGCATATTTGGAAGTGAGATTCAGATCTTAAAGTATCTTTCCTGGTAAAAAGTATTTAAGAAAAAAAAAATATTGTATATCACATCCCTTCCCTGCATACTGTAGGTTTCACTGTTTCCCTGAGAAGATATATCTTTTGCTGTTGTTATTTTATGCTACTTCACAGGTCAGCTTGTTTTAGTGTATGTCCTGTTATCTACTCCCACTAATCACTTTTTTTTTAAAAAGTTCTACATAAATTTCCTGTCTCAGCTTCTAATTTGTGTGTATCGCAAACCTGTACAGTACATATAACATTGTTCATCGCTGCATCATTAAGGATGGCATTTTAAGTTTATGCTAAGTCAAGATTGGATTGAGTTGTTTAATATCCTCATCTGTGACAACCTAACAATTTTATATCTAACTGTGAAAAATGTAACGATTGTACAAATGTTAATTGGTCAAAAATAAATACACATACAGTAGCGACAAAGTTTATTCGAGCAAATGCCGCTCGGCAGGATGCGTGGCGGCAGCGTGGAGAAGCGTTGGGAAGCGGCTCGTTCGCGTGACGTCGGTGACGTCACAGTCAAGCGAGCGCCCGGCTTCCCCGGCTTCCCCGGCTTCCCCGGCTTCCCCGACTCCCCTGAAGGTTTGAAGTGAGGTAAGCGGGGGAGCGGGGAAGCAGAGGGGCACAGCAGGCGCAGCTAGAGGGTCGGGAAGATGTTTAAATTGCGCGCGGATTGGAGGGGGGGGGGGAACGGAGGGGACGCGGCTGGATGCGGCTGATGTGCTGACTTTCCTCAGCACCAGCCGGAGTAAATCCCAGTGAACCGGCGGCATTTGCTGCAATAAACTTTGTCGGTGCTGTACAGCCTGCTGAAACTTGAACGAATAGTCTGTAAAGCAAGCCTGCTTGCCACAAATCATAAGATTAAAACAAATTACAGTAGTCATGGAATGACACATTCAGTGAGAAGAATTGTAACTTTCTTATCCACTGGAGTACTACGACTTGATAACTTCACTTGTTTTATAATGTAGATAGACAGATCTGCTTTTATTTCAAGTGCAATTGATAAATCAAGAAGAACTAATTTTGCTGAGAAATTAGAATTGCAGTATCTTGCAGCTACTTAAAGGAAAATAGCCCTGTTCTACTGTTCCACGTTTCTTAATAAAAGGATTTTTCTAATAAAATACAGTATGATATGGATATTTTCCAATTCACTACTCACATTTGTATTATTATTTACTTGAATGTACTGTACCACAAAAATGTGTATTCAAACGTCAGGGAGGTTTACGGCACCTCCACAATATAATACGTTAGTAAAGGATGAAATTGGAAATCGGAACTTTGGGAATTTGAGCGTTTGGTTCGCAATCTGAGTGGAATTACAAATCAAACTTTGGAACACATTTTTGAATCTAATATACGAGTTAGGACTGCTTATCCTTGAGTTCGGTGCTTCTGACACATGCGGTCACGTGACTGCGATGGTCATGGCACCGGAGTATTTATGCTATGGGATGTCCCTATCAGAAGCATGGACCCATCATAGTGTGATCACGGCAGAAACTGTCCCAGCGCTGCAGACTTTTGCTTCATTCTGCGCTGCACTGGTGACAGTAGGTATTGCTACATCTGGTCATGCAAACATGAAGCAAACCACGTACAAAACCCCTCATAATTATTATTTTTTGTATGATTTATTATATAATTTCCCCTTTTTTTTACATTTATTAAATTCAAATACACATATAGATAAAACAGAGACAAGGCAGGCTGGGAGGCACCAGAGCAGAGACCGCCTAGCTGCTCCATCCCCACATATAATGTAAGTTAGGCCCCGCTCCCACGCACTTGCCAAATTATTAAGACCCCACTAACCTACCAAAAGGAGGAGAGGTAGGGAGCCCCCCAAGTCATGGTGCGCCTACTCTTAAGACTCCAGGGCTCACTACAGATACAGCGGCCGTTATCCGAACATTTCACTGAGCCGTTTTCGGGAACTCTGCTGTATTCCACGTGGCACTCACTCGTTATTCTTCCGTGAACGCTGCCGTGAACGCTGCCGTGAATGCCACCAATCACACCAGTCACACCTATCCCAATCCAGCAATGTGCCAGCTCCGGCACTTGTAAAAACACTAGTAAGCACGCGTCTTAACGTGGGAAAGTTTGAAGAAATCATGCGGCACGACCTGGGTACGCCCAGGAATACAAATCGTGAAATGTTCGGATAACGGCCGCTGCATCTGTAGATAGATTAACAATAAGAAATGCAATTCTTAGCATATTTATTAAAAAAAAAAAAATAAGAAAATTGTCTTGCTACAGTAATATATAGATTCCAAAGTGACAAATTAATGCATGTGTAAAAATGCCTAGAATTGAAGGAGTGTAGTGGAATGCAGAAAAAATATATGATTCCAGGTAAATTCATTTCATGGGTGAAAGGAATAAGAGCAGTGCCGATGTAACAGATGTACCATGCAAGACATTTTAGCATTAATGAAAAGGATCCGTACATTCTTCCCATAGTGGTAGAATCTAAAGATAATTGCTTGGCAAATACTGTAGCAATGGGAATGGAGTTCCAGAGATAATGGCAAATATAATAAGCAGTCGAGACAAATGAATTAGAGAGAGAGAAGACAAGCCTGTGGATTTATGATTAAAGGCTCTGGAAGAGAATATGAAACAGAATTTGCACTGAGATACAAAAATAAGTGACACAGTAAAGGACATGAAGAGAACATTGTATGCAATGCAGGTTTAACAATAAGATCTGCAAAAGCAGAACATTTGACAGAAAATTTAGTTTGTATGATTTCCGCAAACTCTGAATAAATCATTGGCACCAGAAAATGTCTTATGGCAGAACACTGCTAATAATTAAACCCTGTGGTCAATATTTACTAACACTTTGAGTGCAGGAGGAGCCGCGGGGACAGAGTATAGTGGCCCCTCTGACACTCGCGATAATGTGATCGCTCAGCTGACGCTGATGTAATGGAAGGGGAGGAGTCATCCCCCTTCCAAACACCATCATTGTAGGTTGTGCCCTGACGTGATCTCCCCTTAAGACAACAAGCATTTGTTTTTTTTACGTACAGTAGCTACTATGTCATGGGGCAAGAACCCATGACATAGTAGATACATCTTGGGGCACTCAAAGGGTTTAACTTGGAATTTTTTCAAGACAAAATTGCCCCAAAATGGAGTGCAAACTGTCCTACTTCTTTGTACCAACAAATAAAGATTATTACATAGGGGAAGACATCAGTAATCTGTTACACTAAATAACTCGTCAACATTTAGTGTAATCCCGCTTAATATATTTGGAGTTACCAATAAGAAAAAATACTTAGGGGCCTATTGTAGTAGCTCCGAATGTGACTTACTGTAACGCATCTAATGTGCAGTATATAGCGCAGAGGTGGGCAACCTATTTTTCAATGTAGCCACAGGTGTGGCGAATGAGAAGTGAAAATCGCTACACCATGTAAAAATTGAGAAATTAGGTTGCTCAATTGAACATTTAAAAACTACAAACACTGTTGATCTGCTTCACTCACCTCAGCACCATCTCCTGCTGCGGCTTCACTCACCTCAGCACCATCTCCTGCTGCTGCTTCACTCACCTCAGCACTATCACCTGCTGCTGCTGTGTCACTCACCTCAGCACCATCTCCTGCTGCTGCTTCCCTCACCTCAGCACTATCACCTGCTGCTGCTCCCCTCACCTCAGCACTATCACCTGCTGCTGCTTCACTCAGAAGTGTATGTGCAGAGCTCCCAGGCATTTGGTAAGGAATCGGCTTTATTCTTTCTTTATTTGTTATATTTTGCTGTGGATCTGTGGGGGAGTATACTGTGAGTATACTGGGGGTTTTTATAGAGGGTTTTGGGTGCATTTTCAGGCTTAAAAACCGTTTTTGGTTTTCACCCAGGGGCTGCAGTGATTTAACCCAGCATAGCTGCAGTTTAGCTGGCTGGAAAACTGCAGTCTCACCCCTCTCTCCTCCCTTACTACTGGAGGTTTTTACTGGTTGTTTAAACTTCCAATTTCACTCTTTTGTTTTTCTTAAGCCTGATTCCTTTTCTCACTTGCTATTGAGAGCTCTGTGTCTTTTCTATAAAGACTTGTAAATTGTGGTGTTTGCTTATTATAACAGAGAGAGAGAGTTAATAATAAGAGGAAAAGATTTAAAGCTGCAGCAGGTTTTAAAAGCTGCTGTTTTTTCCCCTTGCAGAGAGATCTCTTCTAAAAGGGACAGTTTTCTCTCAATACCTCTCTCACTAAGCAATACCTTCCCCTGACTTAGAGGCTTATTTGTTTATCATGCCTGGAAAGGGGAATAGGACAAGTGCGGCAACAGGGGCGACGCCCGGATATAGAACACCAAAAACTGTGGCCCCTAGGAGCGACACTCTTAGTCACAGCCCTAGGCCTGGTCCTTCCAGTGCCCTGGCCATGCCTCCCCCAGCACCTGTTAGCAGCGTAACCCCTGCAGTCCCAGTTCCAACATGGGCGCATGTGGCAGTTGCAGGCGTTAACCCCAGCAACAACAATGTTGGGGCCACGCCCTGTTTGAGCAGGAAGCTTGGGGTGAGGTGCCCAATGTCACCTGGCCTAAACATGGAGATATATGTGAGGGCTGTGGCTGATGTGGTGGGTCCCTCTGCTGTGGTGGCGGCCAGCAAAATGTATGGGAGGGGCATTTTCTTCCTTCGTACGCTGGCTGCCACTCACTACCTGGTGCAGAAAGGCATCAGTGTAGGGGGGAAATACATCCCTATGGAACCCATGGAGGGGTTAGGCACAAAGGTCATTCTGTCAAATGTGCCCCCCTTCATCCCAGATTGCCTCATGAAGCCGTACCTGCAAGCCCTGGGAGACATTAAGTCCCCCATAATAAAATTATCTTTGGGCTGCAGAGATAGGGCGCTGAGGCATGTACTCTCATTTAGGCGGCAGGTACAACTGCTGCTGCCAGGGAGCAATGAATCTGTGGAGGGTTCGTTTAGGGTGCCCTACGAGGGCATAGAATACACTGTGTTTTATGGCACGGAGGGGGTTAGGTGTTATCTGTGCAGAGAGCTGGGGCACACTCGTAGGAGTTGCCTCAGAGGGAACAGAGGACCCATCCCAACTCCTGCACCCGCCCCTCCCTCTGCCAAGACACCCGGTACCGCTGTGCCCACCACAGCGGGGCCCTCAGGGGCCCAGGTCCCTCCTGAGACCGCAGGAGATGTCGCTGTCCCATCCGGAACAGTGACTTCTGAACCTCTTCCTGGAGAGCGGAAGGAAGGAGAGGGGGTTGCCCTGAAGCGGCCAGCCTCTGTTAGCGCTGTCTCCCCCCAGGAGGAAACGCCCTGTGCCGCTGCACCCACCGCAGCGGAGCCCTCGGGGGCCCAGGCCCCCGCTGGGACCACAGGAGATGTCGCTGCCCCATCTCGGACAGTGACGTCTACACCTCTCCCCCAAAGAAGGAGAGAGAGGGAAAAGCCCTCGAAGGCCCAGGCCCCCTCTGGGACCGCAGAAGATGTCACTGCCCCATCTCAAACAGTGACATCTGAACCTCTCCCCAAAGAACAGAGGGAGAAGGAAAAGAGCTCGAGGGCCCAGGTCCCCCCTGGGACCACAGAAGATGTCACTGTCGCAACTCAAACAGTGACATCTGAACCTCTCCTCTCAAAAAAGAGGGGGAAGAAAAAAGTCACCCCAAAACAGTCACCCTCTGTCGCTGTCCCCCCCCAAGAACCCCCTAACCCCATTGTAAGCACCGTACAGGGTGAAGGGGAGCGGGAGGAAACTCCTGCTATGGAGACAGCGGCACCCTCTCCTGGGAAATCAATCCCCAGGAAGAGCAAATTTAAAACCAATAAGAGGGTGATTGAGGAGGTTGAGCGTGAACCATATTATGTTTACCCTCTGAAGTCTCGGAAGCGGAAAGATAAATCAGTTCCGCACAAGGTGGTCCTGTCCGACCCACTGGTTGGGATTAACCAGTGTAAGCCGGATCCCACAAATGTACAGCCCACCCCCCTCGAATTTCTGGAGGGAATGCAGCTGGAGGTACCCGATGCCTCTGGGGACGTTGGGGAACCTCCCAGCGCCCCTCTCGGTTGGAGAGCATCCCCTGGAGAATTGTGCTTCGGTAAATTTGACATGCCGAGTGCACCTATCTTCAGAGCCAACCAAGATCCCCCTTCGGCTGTACCGCCTTCGGGTGACGCACATAGGGATAAAAAGCCCCGGTTTGCGTCACCAGAGGAAGGAGATGGGTTAGGGCTGACCCCCGTGGATGAGGGTTTGGAGGGTGTTGTGGTGAGCACTTCCGATTACATCTGGGAGTTGTCTGACCTGAACCCTCTTGGTGCAGAGTTTTGGGCGGGCACTTTGTTGGGAGTGAACGCTGGGAAAGACCCTCCCAATGAAGCCCTTGCTAAGGAGTGCCCCCCCATGGTTGGTGAGAGCCCTCCCGCGGATGGTGGGTGCCCTCCCGCGGATGGTGGGTGCCCTCCTGCGGATGGTGGGGGCCCTCCTGCGGATGGTGGGGGCCCTCCCGCGGATGGTGGGGTCCCTCCCGCGGATGGTGAGGGCCCTCCCGCGGACGGTGGGGGCCCTCCTGCGGATGGTGAGGGCCCTCCCGCGGTTGGTGAGTGCCCTCCCGTGGGTGATGCGAACACCCGTGGCATGTGTGCTTCTGTGGCCCCCGAGGACTCTCGGGAGACCACTGCCTCTGCCATGCCGCCACCAGCTGCCCATGAACAGCCTGACTCGGGGATGGAGGTGGAGAGCACAGTGGACCCCCTCGTGGAAACACCGAGGAGGGGATCCAATCTAGGGCTGAGAGAGGCCCCCGCAGAGAAGGACGGGTGTCTTGAATTCTCCAGCCAAGAGGAGCCTGGGGAGTTGGGGCTCAGAGGGGAGTCCTCTGGCACCATGGAGTCGGTGGACTCCTCGATCCCCATTATCCCTGCCCGGGAGCTGGATAGTTTCCTGGATGATACCCTCTGTAGACATGGACATACGAAGGTGCAGTTGGCCCTTGAGAGGTGGAAGGATGCTTCGGTCATTCTCCAATCTCTCAGAGTATACATCAAGGCTAACCACAAGGCCAAACTTTCCGGGACTATCGAACATACTCGGGTCCTAAAGTTTAACAAAGTGTTGCGAGAGCACGTAAAGGCTTCTCGGGGTATAGTACCCTGAGCGCCTATGGAAGCAAGACTCTTGATTACCAATGGCTTTGAGCATCGGTACGCTAAACGTTAATGGATGTAAGGACGGGTTTCGAAGGTTCCAGGTACTCTCCTTTTTACAAAAGGGAAAGTATTCTGTGAGTTTCCTGCAGGAAACCCATACCACTCCAGAGGCTGAAGCCAGCTGGCATCTGGAGTGGCGAGGCAAGGTCTTTTTCAGCCACCTCACTTCGACATCTTGTGGGGTGGTGACCCTGTTCTCTGAATCCTTTCAACCTGAGCTGCTGCTTGCCAAAGCTGTTGTTCCAGGTCGCCTTTTGCATATCAGGGTCCGACACGAGGACTACACGTTTAATTTCCTGAACGTGTATGCTCCTGCCAACGGACCCCTGAGAAGGCAGTTCTTCGTCAGAATGTCTGAATACCTGGAGACAGTCGACGCAGACGAATACGTGGTGCTCGGGGGTGATTTTAACTGTACCCTCGAGGCTCGGAAAGACCGGAATGGTCCGGAGCCACACCCGTGTTCTGCGTCGGCCTTGCGGGAGGTCATCACCCGCTACTCCTTGGTAGACGTCTGGCGAGAACAACATCCTGAGGCATCCACTGAGTTCACCCATGTTAGGGTGTTTAGGGGTGAACGGATGTCCTGGTCCCGGATCGACAGGCTGTATATTTCCAGCCACAGCCTGTCGCGAGCCCAGTCCAGTGCCATTAGGCTGGCGCCGTTTTCAGACCACAATTGTGCGTCCGTGACGGTGACGCTGCTACCTGCAGCACCCTCGGCCGCATATTGGCACTTCAACAATACGTTGTTGGAGGACAAGGGGTTTGCGACGACGGTCCGAGACTTTTGGATGGCCTGGAGAGGTTGCAGGTCAGACTTTGCCACGTTAGAGCAGTGGTGGGACGTGGGCAAGGTTCATCTGCGCCTCGTGTGTCAGGAGTACACAAAAGGTGCCAGCAGGCGGCGCGATGCTGAGATCGAGGCCCTCAGGGAGGAGGTGCTCGATCTCGAGAAGCGGCTGTCTGTGGCAGGAGACCAATACCTGCAGAGTATGTACGTAGAGAGGAAGTGCACTCTCCGGGACTTGGAAGATCGGAGAGCTCGGGGGGCGTATGTGCGATCCCGTATCAACTTCCTTCGAGAGATGGATCGCGGGTCGCGCCTCTTCTACGCGCTGGAGAAAAAGAGGGGAAACCGTAGACATATCACATGCCTGTTGGCAGAGGACGGTACCCCTCTGACTGACCCGGAGAGCATCCGGGACAGAACCCGGAGATTCTATGTAGATCTTTTCTCTCCGGAGTCCATCCAGCCAGATAAATGTAGGGTCTTATTAGAGGGGCTTCCCACGGTCAGTGAGGATGGAAGGGAGCCGCTTGAGTTACCTTTGACTCTGGCCGAGCTCTCTGAAGCCCTAAGTCTCATGTCCCACGGAAAAGCGCCGGGGCTAGACGGGCTGACTGTGGAGTTCTTCCAGTTTTTCTGGGAGATGCTGGGACCTGATTTCACCGAGGTCCTAGCCGAAGCCCTGGAGATCGGTGAGATGCCACTTTCGTGTCGGCGGGCAATACTGTCTTTGCTGCCGAAGAAGGGGGATCTCCGTCAGATCTCTAATTGGCGACCGGTCTCACTGCTCAGCACGGACTATAAGATCGTAGCCAAAGCGCTTTCGCTGAGGCTCAAGTCCGTGCTGGCAGAGGTGATTCACCCCGACCAGTCCTATACTGTCCCAGGCCGGAGCATTCATGACAACATTTTTCTGGTCCGGGACCTGATGCACTACGCGCAGAGGACTGGTCTGTCACTCGCCTTCCTGTCCCTAGATCAGGAGAAGGCATTTGACAGAGTGGATCACCGTTACCTTATGGAGACCCTGCGGGCGTTTGGCTTCGGCCCACAATTTGTGGGCTTTCTCCAGATGCTGTACGCCTCTGCAGAGTGTCTGGTGAAGATCAACTGGTCCCTGACGGCACCTTTTGTGTTTGGTCGGGGAGTACGTCAAGGGTGCCCCCTGTCTGGGCAACTGTACGCGCTGGCCATTGAGCCCTTCCTCTGCCTACTGAGGAGGAGGCTCACCGGGCTGGTGCTGCGGGAGCCCGACATGCGAGTAGTCCTGTCGGCTTATGCCGATGACGTGCTCCTTGTGGCCCAGGACCTAGATGATCTAGAGCGGGCACAAGCGTGCCAAGAGGTCTACACCGCGGCCTCTTCTGCTCGGATCAACTGGGCCAAGTGCTCCGGCATGTTGGTGGGTCCCTTACAGGTGGACTCTTTGCCCCCCACGTTTCGGAATGTCTCGTGGGAGAGCGATACTCTCAAGTATCTGGGAGTCTACCTGTCTGCTGCGGAGGACCCGGCCCCAGAAAACTTCAGTGATCTTGAAGAACGGGTCATTGCTCGTCTGGGGTCATGGGTGTATCTGTCGAGAATGCTTTCCCTTAGAGGAAGGACCCTGGTGATCAACCAGCTGGTGGCCAGTCAGCTTTGGCACCGGCTGATAGCCATGGGTCCGCCCCCCGAATTTATCAACAAGATCCAGAGGAGGTTGATGGATTTCCTCTGGATGGGGAAGCATTGGGTCTCTGCGGGAGTTGCGTGTCTCCCTTTGGAGGAGGGTGGACAGGGAGTGGTGTGTGTCCGCTCCCAGTTACACACTTTCCGCCTCCAGTACCTGCAGAGATACCTATTCGCAGATCCGTCTCCGCAGTGGTGCCAGCTGGCAACCAGTTTCTTTCGCCAGCTGCGCAATATGAGGTATGACCGGCAACTGTTTATCATCAGGCCTGAGGGTTTAGGTAGAGACCTCTCGGTGCTGCCGGCATACTACCGGGACTTACTGAAGGCCTGGAAACTGGTCTCCGCGACCAGGAAGGAACGGGCGGCGGGGGTTGATTTCCTCGCTGAGCCCCTGCTGTATAATCCGGCAGTGGGGGCTCGGATGTTGGATTCACCCTCTATTTGCCGCCGGCTAATCCTGGCGCAGGTGACCAGAGTCGGGGATCTCCTGGACTATGAGCGGCGAGACTGGGTAGGAGCAGAGGAGCTCGCGCCCCGTATGGGTCTGCTTACTGCCCGCGTCCCTCGTCGTTTGATCCAGGAGATTAAAGATGCCATCCACCCCGACTCACGCACCTTCATCGAGGGGGTTTTGCAGACCGGAGAGCCTTGTCAACCTATCAACTTCAGCTCTCCGAATCTTTGCGTAGAACCCAAACCAAGGCAACCCCCTCGAGTTCCTATCTCCCCAAACCTCAGCAGGTTGGGGGATATGTCCCCGGCATGTTTTCGCGGCATGCCGAGGAAAGTCCTGTATTCTCTGGTGCTCCATATAGTGCACTACCTCGCCCTTGTCACCCGCCCAGATACCATCTGGAGGCGGGTATTTTTTGGGAACGAGGACGAGAGACCCCGGTGGAGAGAGCTCTATTCAGCTTTGGTTCCCCGTCCCGCCGGGGATTTGAGTTGGAGGGTCCTCCACGGTGCACTGAGCACAGGAGAGTATTTGGCACACTTCACGGACTCCCCCGCCGCCTGTCCCTTCTGTGGCGAGCGGGAGTCCGTATTCCACATTTATCTGAGCTGCGCCAGACTGCAGCCCCTCTTATCCACCTTGAGGAGCCTTCTTCTGCAGTTCTGGCTGGGTTTTTCCCCTCATCATTTTATTTTTGGGTGCCCAGTGTCCCGAGACAATAAGCCTAGGGATCTCCTAGTTAACCTGCTCCTGGCAGTGGCTAAGGTAGCCATTTACAAGACCAGGAAGCAGCGTTTGGAGAAGGGGGTCCCAACGAACATCGTGGCAGTGTTCCGGGCGCTGGTGCACTCCCGTATTCGGGCAGAGTTCACGTACGCCGAGTCCGCTGGGACGGTTTCGGAGTTTGCCTCCCAGTGGGCGTTAGGCGGGGTGCTCTGCTCGGTATCCCCCATCATGGGTTCTTCTGAGTTAACCCTTCTTTTTTAAGTGCATTTTTTACAGTGCACTTGCTGATTCCCTTATATATTTGTTTGACTGGTTTTTCTTTGTTCTACTTGGCAACAAGTAGAATTGCTGTTTGACTGAATTGGCCGGCTTCGCCGGCCAATCAGTATTGAACCAGATCAAAATAGGCTGCTTCCCTCACCTCAGCACTATCACCTGCTGCTGCTCCCCTCACCTCAGCACTATCACCTGCTGCTGCTTCACTCAGAAGTGTATGTGCAGAGCTCCCAGGCATTTGGTAAGGAATCGGCTTTATTCTTTCTTTATTTGTTATATTTTGCTGTGGATCTGTGGGGGAGTATACTGTGAGTATACTGGGGGTTTTTATAGAGGGTTTTGGGTGCATTTTCAGGCTTAAAA
The DNA here is from genome assembly GCF_040206685.1 of Ascaphus truei. Lineage (NCBI taxonomy): Eukaryota > Metazoa > Chordata > Amphibia > Anura > Ascaphidae > Ascaphus > Ascaphus truei. Next base: position 44,954,986 of record NC_134492.1, on the reverse strand, counting down.
ACCGTTTTTGGTTTTCACCCAGGGGCTGCAGTGATTTAACCCAGCATAGCTGCAGTTTAGCTGGCTGGAAAACTGCAGTCTCACCCCTCTCTCCTCCCTTACTACTGGAGGTTTTTACTGGTTGTTTAAACTTCCAATTTCACTCTTTTGTTTTTCTTAAGCCTGATTCCTTTTCTCACTTGCTATTGAGAGCTCTGTGTCTTTTCTATAAAGACTTGTAAATTGTGGTGTTTGCTTATTATAACAGAGAGAGAGAGTTAATAATAAGAGGAAAAGATTTAAAGCTGCAGCAGGTTTTAAAAGCTGCTGTTTTTTCCCCTTGCAGAGAGATCTCTTCTAAAAGGGACAGTTTTCTCTCAATACCTCTCTCACTAAGCAATACCTTCCCCTGACTTAGAGGCTTATTTGTTTATCATGCCTGGAAAGGGGAATAGGACAAGTGCGGCAACAGGGGCGACGCCCGGATATAGAACACCAAAAACTGTGGCCCCTAGGAGCGACACTCTTAGTCACAGCCCTAGGCCTGGTCCTTCCAGTGCCCTGGCCATGCCTCCCCCAGCACCTGTTAGCAGCGTAACCCCTGCAGTCCCAGTTCCAACATGGGCGCATGTGGCAGTTGCAGGCGTTAACCCCAGCAACAACAATGTTGGGGCCACGCCCTGTTTGAGCAGGAAGCTTGGGGTGAGGTGCCCAATGTCACCTGGCCTAAACATGGAGATATATGTGAGGGCTGTGGCTGATGTGGTGGGTCCCTCTGCTGTGGTGGCGGCCAGCAAAATGTATGGGAGGGGCATTTTCTTCCTTCGTACGCTGGCTGCCACTCACTACCTGGTGCAGAAAGGCATCAGTGTAGGGGGGAAATACATCCCTATGGAACCCATGGAGGGGTTAGGCACAAAGGTCATTCTGTCAAATGTGCCCCCCTTCATCCCAGATTGCCTCATGAAGCCGTACCTGCAAGCCCTGGGAGACATTAAGTCCCCCATAATAAAATTATCTTTGGGCTGCAGAGATAGGGCGCTGAGGCATGTACTCTCATTTAGGCGGCAGGTACAACTGCTGCTGCCAGGGAGCAATGAATCTGTGGAGGGTTCGTTTAGGGTGCCCTACGAGGGCATAGAATACACTGTGTTTTATGGCACGGAGGGGGTTAGGTGTTATCTGTGCAGAGAGCTGGGGCACACTCGTAGGAGTTGCCTCAGAGGGAACAGAGGACCCATCCCAACTCCTGCACCCGCCCCTCCCTCTGCCAAGACACCCGGTACCGCTGTGCCCACCACAGCGGGGCCCTCAGGGGCCCAGGTCCCTCCTGAGACCGCAGGAGATGTCGCTGTCCCATCCGGAACAGTGACTTCTGAACCTCTTCCTGGAGAGCGGAAGGAAGGAGAGGGGGTTGCCCTGAAGCGGCCAGCCTCTGTTAGCGCTGTCTCCCCCCAGGAGGAAACGCCCTGTGCCGCTGCACCCACCGCAGCGGAGCCCTCGGGGGCCCAGGCCCCCGCTGGGACCACAGGAGATGTCGCTGCCCCATCTCGGACAGTGACGTCTACACCTCTCCCCCAAAGAAGGAGAGAGAGGGAAAAGCCCTCGAAGGCCCAGGCCCCCTCTGGGACCGCAGAAGATGTCACTGCCCCATCTCAAACAGTGACATCTGAACCTCTCCCCAAAGAACAGAGGGAGAAGGAAAAGAGCTCGAGGGCCCAGGTCCCCCCTGGGACCACAGAAGATGTCACTGTCGCAACTCAAACAGTGACATCTGAACCTCTCCTCTCAAAAAAGAGGGGGAAGAAAAAAGTCACCCCAAAACAGTCACCCTCTGTCGCTGTCCCCCCCCAAGAACCCCCTAACCCCATTGTAAGCACCGTACAGGGTGAAGGGGAGCGGGAGGAAACTCCTGCTATGGAGACAGCGGCACCCTCTCCTGGGAAATCAATCCCCAGGAAGAGCAAATTTAAAACCAATAAGAGGGTGATTGAGGAGGTTGAGCGTGAACCATATTATGTTTACCCTCTGAAGTCTCGGAAGCGGAAAGATAAATCAGTTCCGCACAAGGTGGTCCTGTCCGACCCACTGGTTGGGATTAACCAGTGTAAGCCGGATCCCACAAATGTACAGCCCACCCCCCTCGAATTTCTGGAGGGAATGCAGCTGGAGGTACCCGATGCCTCTGGGGACGTTGGGGAACCTCCCAGCGCCCCTCTCGGTTGGAGAGCATCCCCTGGAGAATTGTGCTTCGGTAAATTTGACATGCCGAGTGCACCTATCTTCAGAGCCAACCAAGATCCCCCTTCGGCTGTACCGCCTTCGGGTGACGCACATAGGGATAAAAAGCCCCGGTTTGCGTCACCAGAGGAAGGAGATGGGTTAGGGCTGACCCCCGTGGATGAGGGTTTGGAGGGTGTTGTGGTGAGCACTTCCGATTACATCTGGGAGTTGTCTGACCTGAACCCTCTTGGTGCAGAGTTTTGGGCGGGCACTTTGTTGGGAGTGAACGCTGGGAAAGACCCTCCCAATGAAGCCCTTGCTAAGGAGTGCCCCCCCATGGTTGGTGAGAGCCCTCCCGCGGATGGTGGGTGCCCTCCCGCGGATGGTGGGGGCCCTCCCGCGGATGGTGGGGGCCCTCCCGCGGATGGTGAGGGCCCTCCCGTGGACGGTGGAGGCCCTCCCGCGGATGGTGAGGGCCCTCCCGCGGTTGGTGAGTGCCCTCCCGCGGGTGATGTGAACACCCGTGGCACGTGTGCTTCTGTGGCCCCCGAGGACTCTCGGGAGACCACTGCCTCTGCCATGTCGCCACCAGCTGCCCCTGAACAGCCTGACTCGGGGATGGAGGTGGAGAGCACAGTGGACCCCCTCGTGGAAACACCGAGGAGGGGATCCAATCTAGGGCTGAGAGAGGCCCCCGCAGAGAAGGACGGGGGTCTTGAATTCTCCAGCCAAGAGGAGCCTGGGGAGTTGGGGCTCAGAGGGGAGTCCTCTGGCACCATGGAGTCGGTGGACTCCTCGATCACCATTATCCCTGCCCGGGAGCTAGACAGTTTCCTGGATGATACCCTCTGTAGACATGGACATACGAAGGTGCAGTTGGCCCTTGAGAGGTGGAAGGATGCTTCGGTCATTCTCCAATCTCTCAGAGTATATATCAAGGCTAACCACAAGGCCAAACTTTCCGGGACTATCGAACATACTCGGGTCCTAAAGTTTAACAAAGTGTTGCGAGAGCACGTAAAGGCTTCTCGGGGTATAGTACCCTGAGCGCCTATGGGAAGCAAGACTCTTGATTACCAATGGCTTTGAGCATCGGTACGCTAAACGTAAATGGATGTAAGGACGGGTTTCGAAGGTTCCAGGTACTCTCCTTTTTACAAAAGGGAAAGTATTCTGTGAGTTTCCTGCAGGAAACCCATACCACTCCAGAGGCTGAAGCCAGCTGGCATCTGGAGTGGCGAGGCAAGGTCTTTTTCAGCCACCTCACTTCGACATCTTGTGGGGTGGTGACCCTGTTCTCTGAATCCTTTCAACCTGAGCTGCTGCTTGCCAAAGCTGTTGTTCCAGGTCGCCTGTTGCATATCAGGGTCCGACACGAGGACTACACGTTTAATTTCCTGAACGTGTATGCTCCTGCCAACGGACCCCTGAGAAGGCAGTTCTTCGTCAGAATGTCTGAATACCTGGAGACAGTCGACGCAGGCGAATACGTGGTGCTCGGGGGTGATTTTAACTGTACCCTCGAGGCTCGCAAAGACCGGAATGGTCCGGAGCCACACCCATGTTCTGCGTCGGCCTTGCGGGAGGTCATCACCCGCTACTCCTTGGTAGACGTCTGGCGAGAACAACATCCTGAGGCATCCACTGAGTTCACCCATGTTAGGGTGTTTAGGGGTGAACGGATGTCCTGGTCCCGGATCGACAGGCTGTATATTTCCAGCCACAGCCTGTCACGAGCCCAGTCCAGTGCCATTAGGCTGGCGCCGTTTTTCGGACCACAATTGTGCGTCTGTGACGGTGACGCTGCTACCTGCAGCACCCTCGGCCGCATATTGGCACTTCAACAATACGTTGTTGGAGGACAAGGGGTTTGCGACGACGGTCCGAGACTTTTGGATGGCCTGGAGAGGTTGCAGGTCAGACTTTGCCACGTTAGAGCAGTGGTGGGACGTGGGCAAGGTTCATCTGCGCCTCGTGTGTCAAGAGTACACAAAAGGTGCCAGCGGCCGGCGTGATGCTGAGATCGAGGCCCTCAGGGAGGAGGTGCTCGATCTTGAGAAGCGGCTGTCTGTGGCAGGAGACCAATACCTGCAGAGTATGTACGTGGAGAGGAAGTGCACTCTCCGGGACTTGGAAGATCGGAGAGCTCGGGGGGCGTATGTGCGATCCCGCATCAACTTCCTTCGAGAGATGGATCGCGGGTCGCGCCTCTTCTACGCGCTGGAGAAAAAGAGGGGAAACCGTAGACATATCACATGCCTGTTGGCAGAGGACGGTACCCCTCTGACTGACCCGGAGAGCATCCGGGACAGAGCCCGGAGATTCTATGTAGATCTTTTCTCTCCGGAGTCCATCCAGCCAGATAAATGCAGGGTCTTATGGGAGGGGCTTCCCACGGTCAGTGAGGATGGAAGGGAGCCGCTTGAGTTACCTTTGACTCTGGCCGAGCTCTCTGAAGCCCTCAGTCTCATGTCCCACGGAAAAGCGCCGGGGCTAGACGGGCTGACTGTGGAGTTCTTCCGGTTTTTCTGGGAGATGCTGGGACCTGATTTCACCGAGGTCCTAGCCGAAGCCCTTGAGATCGGTGAGATGCCACTTTCGTGTCGGCGGGCAATACTGTCATTGCTGCCGAAGAAGGGGGATCTCCGTCAGATCTCTAATTGGCGACCGGTCTCACTGCTCAGCGCGGACTATAAGATCGTAGCCAAAGCGCTTTCGCTGAGGCTCAAGTCCGTGCTGGCAGAGGTGATTCACCCCGACCAGTCCTATACTGTCCCGGGCCGGAGCATTCATGACAACATTTTTCTGGTCCGGGACCTGATGCACTACGCGCAGAGGACTGGTCTATCACTCGCCTTTCTGTCCCTAGATCAGGAGAAGGCGTTTGACAGAGTGGATCACCGTTACCTTATGCAGACCCTGCGGGCGTTTGGCTTCGGCCCACAATTTGTGGGCTTTCTCCAGATGCTGTACGCCTCTGCAGAGTGTCTGGTGAAGATCAACTGGTCCCTGACGGCACCTTTTGTGTTTGGTCGGGGAGTACGTCAAGGGTGCCCCCTGTCTGGGCAACTGTACGCGCTGGCCATTGAGCCCTTTCTCTGCCTACTGAGGAGGAGGCTCACCGGGCTGGTGCTGCGGGAGCCCGACATGCGAGTAGTCCTGTCGGCTTATGCCGATGACGTGCTCCTCGTGGCCCAGGACCTAGATGATCTAGAGCGGGCACAAGCGTGCCAAGAGGTCTACACCGCGGCCTCTTCTGCTCGGATCAACTGGTCCAAGTGCTCTGGCATGTTGGTGGGTCCCTTACAGGTGGACTCTTTGCCCCCCACGTTTTGGAATGTCTCGTGGGAGAGCGATACTCTCAAGTATCTGGGAGTCTACCTGTCTGCTGCGGAGGACCCGGCCCCAGAAAACTTCAGTGATCTTGAAGAACGGGTCATTGCTCGTCTGGGGTCATGGGTGTATCTGTCGAGAATGCTTTCCCTTAGGGGAAGGACCCTGGTGATTAATCAGCTGGTGGCCAGTCAGCTTTGGCACCGGCTGATAGCCATGGGTCCAACCCCCGAATTTATCAACAAGATCCAGAGGAGGTTGATGGATTTCCTCTGGATGGGGAAGCATTGGGTTTCTGCGGGAGTTGCGTGTCTCCCTTTGGAGGAGGGTGGACAGGGAGTGGTGTGTGTCCGCTCCCAGTTACACACTTTCCACCTCCAGTACCTGCAGAGATACCTATTCGCAGATCCGTCTCCGCAGTGGTGCCAGCTGGCGACCTTTTTCTTTCGCCAGCTGCGCAATATGAGGTATGACCGGCAATTGTTTATCATCAGGCCTGAGGGTTTAGGTAGAGACCTCTCGGTGCTGCCGGCATACTACCGGGACTTACTGAAGGCCTGGAAATTGGTCTCCGCGACCAGGAAGGAACAGGCGGTGGGGGTTGATTTCCTCGCCGAGCCCCTGCTGTATAATCCGGCAGTGGGGGCTCGGATGTTGGATTCACCCTCTATTTGCCGCCGACTAATCCTGGCGCAGGTGACCAGAGTCGGAGATCTCCTGGACTATGAGCGGCGAGACTGGGTAGGAGCAGAGGAGCTCGCGCCCCGTATGGGTCTGCTTACTGCCCGCGTCCCTCGTCGTTTGATCCAGGAGATTAAAGATGCCATCCACCCCGACTCACGCACCTTCATCGAGGGGGTTTTGCAGACCGGAGAGCCTTGTCAACCTATCAACTTCAGCTCTCCGGATCTTTGCGTAGAACCCAAACCAAGGCAACCCCCTCGGGCTCCTATCTCCCCAAACCTCAGCAGGTTGGGGGATATGTCCCCGGCATGTTTTCGCGGCATGCCGAGGAAAGTCCTGTACTCTCTGGTGCTCCATATAGTGCACTACCTCGCCCTTGTCACCCGCCCAGATACCATCTGGAGGCGGGTATTTTTTGGGAACGAGGGCGAGAGGCCCCGGTGGAGAGAGCTCTATTCAGCTTTGGTTCCCCGTCCCGCCGGGGATTTGAGTTGGAGGGTCCTCCACGGTGCACTGAGCACAGGAGAGTATTTGGCACACTTCACGGACTCCCCCGCCGCCTGTCCTTTCTGTGGCGAGCGGGAGTCCGTATTTCACATTTATTTGAGTTGCGCCAGACTGCAGCCCCTCTTGTCCTTCTTGAGGAGCCTTCTCCTGCAGTTCTGGTTAAACTTCTCTCCTCATCATTTTATTTTTGGGTGCCCAGTGTCCCGAGACAATAAGCCTAGGGATCTCCTGGTCAACCTGCTCCTGGCAGTGGCTAAGGTAGCCATTTACAAGACCAGGAAGCAGCGTTTGGAGAAGGGGGTCCCAACGAACATCGTGGCAGTGTTCCGGGCGCTGGTGCACTCCCGTATTCGGGCAGAGTTCACGTACGCCGAGTCCGCTGGGACGGTTTCGGAGTTTGCCTCCCAGTGGGCGTTAGGCGGGGTGCTCTGCTCGGTATCCCCCATCAGGGGTTCTTCTGAGTTAACCCTTCTTTTTTAAGTGCATTTTTTACAGTGCACTTGCTGATTCCCTTATATATTTGTTTGACTGGTTTTTCTTTGTTCTACTTGGCAACAAGTAGAATTGCTGTTTAACTGAATTGGCCGGCTTCGCCGGCCAATCAGTATTGAACCAGATCAAAATAGGCTGCTTCACTCAGAAGTGTATGTGCAGAGCTCCAGGCATTTGGTAAGGAATCCGCTTTATTCTTTCTTTATTTGGTATTTTTTGGTTTGGATCTGTGGGGGAGTGTACTGTGAGTATACTGGGAGTTTTATAGAGGGTTTTGGGTGCATTTTCAGGCTTAAAAACCGTTTTTGGTTTTCACCCAGGGGCTGCAGTGATTTAACCCAGCATAGCTGCAGTTTAGCTGGCTGGAAAACTGCAGTCTCCCCCCCTCTCTCCTCCCTCACTACTGGAGGTTTTTACTGGTTGTTTAAACTTCCAATTTCACTCTTTTGTTTTTCTTAAAGCCTGATTCCTTTTCTCACTTGCTATTGAGAGCTCTGTGTCTTTTCTATAAAGACTTGTAAATTGTGGTGTTTGCTTATTATAACAGAGAGAGAGAGTTAATAATAAGAGGAAAAGATTTAAAACTGCAGCAGGTTTTAAAAGCTGCTGTTTTTTCCCCTTGCAGAGAGATCTCTTGTAAAAGGGACAGTTTTCTCTCAATACCTCTCTCACTAAGCAATACCTTCCCCTGACTTAGAGGCTTATTTGTTTATCATGCCTGGAAAGGGGAATAGGACAAGTGCGGCAACAGGGGCGACGCCCGGATATAGAACACCAAAAACTGTGGCCCCTAGGAGCAACACTCTTAGTCACAGCCCTAGGCCTGGTCCTTCCAGTGCCCTGGCCACGCCTCCCCCAGCACCTGTTAGCAGCGTAACCCCTGCAGTCCCAGTTCCAACATGGGCGCATGTGGCAGTTGCAGGCGTTAACCCCAGCAACAACAATGCTGGGGCCACGCCCTGTTTGAGCAGGAAGCTTGGGGTGAGGTGCCCAATGTCACCTGGCCTAAACATGGAGATATATGTGAGGGCTGTGGCTGATGTGGTGGGTCCCTCTGCTGTGGTGGCGGCCAGCAAAATGTATGGGAGGGGCATTTTCTTCCTTCGTACGCTGGCTGCCACTCACTACCTGGTGCAGAAAGGCATCAGTGTAGGGGGGAAATACATCCCTATGGAACCCATGGAGGGGTTAGGCACAAAGGTCATTCTGTCAAATGTGCCCCCCTTCATCCCAGATTGCCTCATGAAGCCGTACCTGCAAGCCCTGGGAGACATTAAGTCCCCCATAATAAAATTATCTTTGGGCTGCAGAGATAGGGCGCTGAGGCATGTACTCTCATTTAGGCGGCAGGTACAACTGCTGCTGCCAGGGAGCAATGAATCTGTGGAGGGTTCATTTAGGGTGCCCTACGAGGGCATAGCATACACTGTGTTTTATGGCACGGAGGGGGTTAGATGTTATCTGTGCAGAGAGCTGGGGCACACTCGTAGGAGTTGCCTCAGAGGGAACAGAGGACCCATACCAACTCCTGCACCCGCCCCTACCTCTGCCAAGACACCCGGTACCGCTGTGCCCACCACAGCGGGGCCCTCAAGGGCCCAGGTCCCTCCTGAGACTGCAGGAGATGTCGCTGTCCCATCCGGAACAGTGACTTCTGCACCTCTTCCTGGAGAGTGGAAGGAAGGAGAGGGGGTCGCCCTGGAGCGGCCAGCCTCTGTTAGCGCTGTCTCCCCCCAGGAGGAAACACCCTGTGACGCTGCGCCCACCGCAGCGGAGCCCTCGGGGGCCCAGGCCCCCGCTGGGACCACAGGAGATGTCGCTGCCCCATCTCGGACAGTGACGTGTACACTTCTCCCCCAAAGAAGGAGAGAGAGGGAAAAGCCCTCGAAGGCCCAGGCCCCCTCTGGGACCGCAGAAGATGTCACTGCCCCATCTCGAACAGTGACATCTGAACCTCTCCCCAAAGAACAGAGGGAGAAGGAAAAGAGCTCGAGGGCTCAGGTCCCCTCTGGGACCACAGAAGATGTCACTGTCGCAACTCAAACAGTGACATCTGAACCTCTCCTCTCAAAAAAGAGGGGGAAGAAAAAAGTCACCTCAAAACAGTCACCCTCTGTCGCTGTCCCCCCCCAAGAACCCCCTAACCCCATTGTAAGCACCGTACAGGGTGAAGGGGAGCGGGAGGAAACTCCTGCTATGGAGACAGCGGCACCCTCTCCTGGGAAATCAATCCCCAGGAAGAGCAAATTTAAAACCAATAAGAGGGTGATTGAGGAGGTTGAGAGTGAACCATATTATGTTTACCCTCTGAAGTCTCGGAAGCGGAAAGAAAAATCAGTTCCGCACAAGGTGGTCCTGTCCGACCCACTGGTTGGGATTAACCAGTGTAAGCCGGATCCCACAAATGTACAGCCCACCCCCCTCGAATTTCTGGAGGGAATGCAGCTGGAGGTACCCGATGCCTCTGGGGACGTTGGGGAACCTCCCAGCGCCCCTCTCGGTTGGAGAGCATCCCCTGGAGAATTGTGCTTCGGTAAATTTGACATGCCGAGTGCACCTATCTTCAGAGCCAACCAAGATCCCCCTTCGGCTGTACCGCCTTCGGGTGACGCACATAGGGATAAAAAGCCCCGGTTTGCGTCACCAGAGGAAGGAGATGGGATAGGGCTGACCCCCGTGGATGAGGGTTTGGAGGGTGTTGTGGTGAGCACTTCCGATTACATCTGGGAGTTGTCTGACCTGAACCCTCTTGGTGCAGAGTTTTGGGCGGGCACTTTGTTGGGAGTGAACGCTGGGAAAGACCCTCCCAATGAAGCCCTTGCTAAGGAGTGCCCCCCCATGGTTGGTGAGAGCTCTCCCGCGGATGGTGGGTGCCCTCCCGCGGATGGTGGGGGCCCTCCCGCGGATGGTGGGGGCCCTCCCGCGGATGGTGAGGGCCCTCCCATGGACGGTGGAGGCCCTCCCGCGGATGGTGAGGGCCCTCCCGCGGTTGGCGAGTGCCCTCCCGCGGGTGATGTGAACACCCGTGGCACGTGTGTTTCTGTGGCCCCCGAGGACTCTCGGGAGACCACTGCCTCTGCCATGTCGCCACCAGCTGCCCCTGAACATCCTGACTTGGGGATGGAGGTGGAGAGCACAGTGGACCCCCTCGTGGAAACACCGAGGAGGGGATCCAATCTAGGGCTGAGAGAGGCCCCCGCAGAGAAGGACGGGGGTCTTGAATTCTCCAGCCAAGAGGAGCCTGGGGAGTTGGGGCTCAGAGGGGAGTCCTCTGGCACCATGGAGTCGGTGGACTCCTCGATCCCCATTATCCCTGCCCGGGAGCTAGATAGTTTCCTGGATGATACCCTCTGTAGACACGGACATACGAAGGTGCAGTTGGCCCTTGAGAGGTGGAAGGATGCTTCGGTCATTCTCCAATCTCTCAGAGTATACATCAAGGCTAACCACAAGGCCAAACTTTCCGGGACTATCGAACATACTCGGGTCCTAAAGTTTAACAAAGTGTTGCGAGAGCACGTAAAGGCTTCTCGGGGTATAGTACCCTGAGCGCCTATGGGAAGCAAGACTCTTGATTACCAATGGCTTTGAGCATCGGTACGCTAAACGTAAATGGATGTAAGGACGGGTTTCGAAGGTTCCAGGTACTCTCCTTTTTACAAAAGGGGAAATATTCTGTGAGTTTCCTGCAGGAAACCCATACCACTCCAGAGGCTGAAGCCAGCTGGCATCTGGAGTGGCGAGGCAAGGTCTTTTTCAGCCACCTCACTTCGACATCTTGTGGGGTGGTGACCCTGTTCTCTGAATCCTTTCAACCTGAGCTGCTGCTTGCCAAAGCTGTTGTTCCAGGTCGCCTGTTGCATATCAGGGTCCGACACGAGGACTACACGTTTAATTTCCTGAACGTGTATGCTCCTGCCAACGGACCCCTGAGAAGGCAGTTCTTCGTCAGAATAACTGAATACCTGGAGACAGTCGACGCAGACGAATACGTGGTGCTCGGGGGTGATTTTAACTGTACCCTCGAGGCTCGCAAAGACCGGAATGGTCCGGAGCCACACCCGTGTTCTGCGTCGGCCTTGCGGGAGGTCATCACCCGCTACTCCTTGGTAGACGTCTGGCGAGAACAACATCCTGAGGCATCCACTGAGTTCACCCATGTTAGGGTGTTTAGGGGTGAACGGATGTCCTGGTCCCGGATCGACAGGCTGTATATTTCCAGCCACAGCCTGTCGCGAGCCCAGTCCAGTGCCATTAGGCTGGCGCCGTTTTCGGACCACAATTGTGCGTCCGTGACGGTGACGCTGCTACCTGCAGCACCCTCGGCCGCATATTGGCACTTCAACAATACGTTGTTGGAGGACAAGGGGTTTGCGATGACGGTCCGAGACTTTTGGATGGCCTGGAGAGGTTGCAGGTCAGACTTTGCCACGTTAGAGCAGTGGTGGGACGTGGGCAAGGTTCATCTGCGCCTCGTGTGTCAGGAGTACACAAAAGGTGCCAGCAGGCGGCGTGATGCTGAGATCGAGGCCCTCAGGGAGGAGGTGCTCGATCTCGAGAAGCGGCTGTCTGTGGCAGGAGACCAATACCTGCAGAGTATGTACGTGGAGAGGAAGTGCACTCTCCGGGACTTGGAAGATCGGAGAGCTCGGGGGGCGTATGTGCGATCCCGCATCAACTTCCTTCGAGAGATGGATCGCGGGTCGCGCCTCTTCTACGCGCTGGAGAAAAAGAGGGGAAACCGTAGACATATCACATGCCTGTTGGCAGAGGACGGTACCCCTCTGACTGACCCGGAGAGCATCCGGGACAGAACCCGGAGATTCTATGTAGATCTTTTCTCTCCGGAGTCCATCCAGCCAGATAAATGCAGGGTCTTATTAGAGGGGCTTCCCACGGTCAATGAGGATGGAAGGGAGCTGCTTGAGTTACCTTTGACTCTGGCCGAGCTCTCTGAAGCCCTCAGTCTCATGTCCCACGGAAAAGCGCCAGGGCTAGACGGGCTGACTGTGGAGTTCTTCCGGTTTTTCTGGGAGATGCTGGGACCTGATTTCACCGAGGTCCTAGCTGAAGCCCTTGAGATCGGTGAGATGCCACTTTCGTGTCGGCGGGCAATACTGACTTTGCTGCCGAAGAAGGGGGATCTCCGTCAGATCTCTAATTGGCGACCGGTCTCACTGCTCAGCACGGACTATAAGATCGTAGCCAAAGCGCTTTCGCTGAGGCTCAAGTCCGTGCTGGCAGAGGTGATTCACCCCGACCAGTCCTATACTGTCCCAGGCCGGAGCATTCATGACAACATTTTTCTGGTCCGGGACCTGATGCACTACGCGCAGAGGACTGGTCTGTCACTCGCCTTCCTGTCCCTAGATCAGGAGAAGGCATTTGACAGAGTGGATCACCGTTACCTTATGGAGACCCTGCGGGCGTTTGGCTTCGGCCCACAATTTGTGGGCTTTCTCCAGATGCTGTACGCCTCTGCAGAGTGTCTGGTGAAGATCAACTGGTCCCTGACGGCACCTTTTGTGTTTGGTCGGGGAGTACGTCAAGGGTGCCCCCTGTCTGGGCAACTGTACGCGCTGGCCATTGAGCCCTTCCTCTGCCTACTGAGGAGGAGGCTCACCGGGCTGGTGCTGCGGGAGCCCGACATGCGAGTAGTCCTGTCGGCTTATGCCGATGACGTGCTCCTCGTGGCCCAGGACCTAGATGATCTAGAGCGGGCACAAGCGTGCCAAGAGGTCTACACCGCGGCCTCTTCTGCTCGGATCAACTGGTCCAAGTGCTCCGGCATGTTGGTGGGTCCCTTACAGGTGGACTCTTTGCCCCCCACGTTTCGGAATGTCTCGTGGGAGAGCGATACTCTCAAGTATCTGGGAGTCTACCTGTCTGCTGCGGAGGACCCGGCCCCAGAAAACTTCAGTGATCTTGAAGAAAGGGTCATTGCTCGTCTGGGGTCATGGGTGTATCTGTCAAGAATGCTTTCCCTTAGGGGAAGGACCCTGGTGATCAACCAGCTGGTGGCCAGTCAGCTTTGGCACCGGCTGATAGCCATGGGTCCAACCCCCGAATTTATCAACAAGATCCAGAGGAGGTTGATGGATTTCCTCTGGATGGGGAAGCATTGGGTCTCTGCGGGAGTTGCGTGTCTCCCTTTGGAGGAGGGTGGACAGGGAGTGGTGTGTGTCCGCTCCCAGTTACACACTTTCCGCCTCCAGTACCTGCAGAGATACCTATTCGCAGATCCGTCTCCGCAGTGGTGCCAGCTGGCAACCAGTTTCTTTCGCCAGCTGCGCAATATGAGGTATGACCGGCAACTGTTTATCATCAGGCCTGAGGGTTTAGGTAGAGACCTCTCGGTGCTGCCGGCATACTACCGGGACTTACTGAAGGCCTGGAAACTGGTCTCCGCGACCAGGAAGGAGCGGGCGGCGGGGGTTGATTTCCTCGCTGAGCCCCTGCTGTATAATCCGGCAGTGGGGGCTCGGATGTTGGATTCACCCTCTATTTGCCGCCGGCTAATCCTGGCGCAGGTGACCAGAGTCGGGGATCTCCTGGACTATGAGCGGCGAGACTGGGTAGGAGCAGAGGAGCTCGCGCCCCGTATGGGTCTGCTTACTGCCCGCGTCCCTCGTCGTTTGATCCAGGAGATTAAAGATGCCATCCACCCCGACTCACGCACCTTCATCGAGGGGGTTTTGCAGACCGGAGAGCCTTGTCAACCTATCAACTTCAGCTCTCCGAATCTTTGCGTAGAACCCAAACCAAGGCAACCCCCTCGAGTTCCTATCTCCCCAAACCTCAGCAGGTTGGGGGATATGTCCCCGGCATGTTTTCGCGGCATGCCGAGGAAAGTCCTGTATTCTCTGGTGCTCCATATAGTGCACTACCTCGCCCTTGTCACCCGCCCAGATACCATCTGGAGGCGGGTATTTTTTGGGAACGAGGACGAGAGACCCCGGTGGAGAGAGCTCTATTCAGCTTTGGTTCCCCGTCCCGCCGGGGATTTGAGTTGGAGGGTCCTCCACGGTGCACTGAGCACAGGAGAGTATTTGGCACACTTCACGGACTCCCCCGCCGCCTGTCCCTTCTGTGGCGAGCGGGAGTCCGTATTCCACATTTATCTGAGCTGCGCCAGACTGCAGCCCCTCTTATCCACCTTGAGGAGCCTTCTTCTGCAGTTCTGGCTGGGTTTTTCCCCTCATCATTTTATTTTTGGGTGCCCAGTGTCCCGAGACAATAAGCCTAGGGATCTCCTAGTTAACCTGCTCCTGGCAGTGGCTAAGGTAGCCATTTACAAGACCAGGAAGCAGCGTTTGGAGAAGGGGGTCCCAACGAACATCGTGGCAGTGTTCCGGGCGCTGGTGCACTCCCGTATTCGGGCAGAGTTCACGAACGCCGAGTCCGCTGGGACGGTTTCGGAGTTTGCCTCCCAGTGGGCGTTAGGCGGGGTGCTCTGCTCGGTATCCCCCATCAGGGGTTCTTCTGAGTTAACCCTTCTTTTTTAAGTGCATTTTTTACAGTGCACTTGCTGATTCCCTTATATATTTGTTTGACTGGTTTTTCTTTGTTCTACTTGGCAACAAGTAGAATTGTTGTTTGACTGAATTGGCCGGCTTCGCCGGCCAATCAGTATTGAACCAGATCAAAATAGGCTGCTGTGTCACTCACCTCAGCACCATCTCCTGCTGCTGCTTCCCTCACCTCAGCACTATAACCTGCTGCTGCGTCAAAATGGTTGTTGGCGACAGGGTTGCCCACCTCGGATATAGCGTATTGGGAAACATTGCTGTTTTGTAAGCTGTTAGCGCAGGTAAATGGCTTTTTACCATGCGTTGTCGCTCTTGCTCTGCCAATTCGATAGGTTCATCAAAAAAGGGTTAAACTTGCATGTTTTGCCAACAACTGTGATTCTCATAGCTCCGTAATGCAAATCACTTCTCCAATCCTTGCCTTTTTACAACACCACCTCAAGGGTGGCAAGATTGCTATTGTGAGTTACCTCTAAAGCGTGAAACATGTGTTTGGCTCAGAGAGAGAAAAACACACAAGTCACCCTGGGGATGGAGTTAGCACCATTCCACTTCTAAAACAAGTACAATCCGGGCGTTTGGGCTGTTAAACCATGTGGTTTGTCACCTTTCTAGACTCGATTTAGAAGAAGCGGTTTGACATAGAGAATACCGTTTTTCACACATTTAATTCCGCTGCGATTTAATCCATGCGATTTGGCAATGACAACTTCGGGGCTATAAGCCTTTTGTAACTTTTTTTAAAATTAGGTTTTTAACGTTTAGACCAAAAAGTTGATTATTTATAGCTAACAAAACTATAATTGTAGGTTATATAAATATTCAGTAAAGCTGCATCAAATTCAAAGGTGTTAAAGGTGTTTTTACTGTAGAAATCTTTACCATAAAGCAATTTGTGAGAATCCCCAAGAAATAGGAATGACCTAGAGGACAGTACAATGCAAGAAAAGGAAAAGCAAGGGCAATTTAAAAGGTAAATACAATAAATTGAACCGTGTAAGTGGGATTTTACTGTATCTCAAAGATAAGATAATTTGAACTCGAGAGCATAAGGTCAATTTCCTCTACACAATCTCCTACTGGTAAGTGGTAATGCTAATACAATTTTTGTTTTTGGTTAAAAAGTTCAATCTCGAACCAACTTTTGCATTATGCTTACATTCTACTAGTAACAACTTGTATATGGGTTCCTATGGGGTCAACATTAAAAAGCTTCTTTCAGGGAGATTTGAGAAAATGTGAGATTTTTAAAACTTCCCTTAATTTGCAATGGGTAAGGTGAATTTTCAGGGCAACAGCAGAAAATCATACGTTTTTTAACCAAAAATCATGGTGTCTCCCTTGTAAGTAAGGCGTATTGGCGAGCATTTTTTTAGTTTATAAATACAATTTCGGTATTATATAGGCAGAATATCAAGTACACTTGTGACCCACAAAACTTGCCTTTACAGCATAAGTTGTTTTATAAAATACAATTCCAGCACTACAACTGAGACATATTAAAGTCTGTTTTATTCCAAGTTAGTTTGTTACATATTGTGATATCCACTTGATCCAGGCACACACATCTCTGCTTAAGCAATAAAACTGACTTTAAAACTTGGGTTGTTAGTGGATTGCAAATCACACTGGAGAAAAAAAAATGAATGTAGGACAAATCCTGACTGGATTTCATGAGCAAAACAGTGCACAGCACAAACTACATTTTGTTCATAACGATTAGTCTATGGATGACATGCAATAAAAAGGGCACATGCAGCGGTCAGACTTGAATATTTACAGTTCTGCTGCAATGTCCTTCAAGGGACACTGGCAAGGTCATGTATGAACCGAAACACAACGAGACATACATAATAACAACTTAGTATACTAAAATGTTTGAAAATAAATGCAAATAAGCATATAAGAACAAGGAACTAAAATCTTGGATATACCATATTTTTCACAGCATTAGCATTTGGTATAAAGTGGCTAAATACAATTGTGGATAGGATATTTTTCCCAAATTAGAGTTGCACACTAGGCTGAGACTACTGTACATTATCCCAGTTTTGGCACAAATAATATATTTGCCCTGTGTGAGGAACACCTCTGATGTTAGCCACTAACTCGTTAACACTTTAACCATAGCAGAGATTTTGTAGTCAGTGGTAATGTTGTGTTTTGTATGACATGGGCTTGTGCCCTTTGGAAGTATTTAGAAGGGTTTAAACCTACACAAAAAGTAAATATATTTCCACTACTATCCAAAGCCAAGTCTCAGTAGAGAAGCAAGAGATAAAAAGCCAATATTGCTGTGCCAGTTTATCCGATTCTCTTGTAGGAAGAATGTATCCTGGGGACAATATGTGTTTTTGCAACATCATTGAGTTCCATGTGGAGGATTTTAATGAGACCATACCCTGAGGTCATTCTAGATTTGAGATGTGCTCTTCACAATTCTCTAGCCGCATGTCCATTTGAAGAAGAATACAAGCTGCACATGACAAGAAAAGCAATAGGACATGTGAAATAAGTTCATTTTGTTATGTTCTCTGAAGATCTAGCAGACGTGTCACAAAGTTTTTCTTCTTTTCCCTGATGCCATTTTTTTGTATGAAATATCCTGGTAAAATGTGTTTTCCGTATGCTGACAATGCTGTGGTCAGAAATCCAACTGTCTTTAATGTCTCCTAGATACTTAGAGATGCAATCCCAATTAACAATATATATAGTATGCTATCAATTTAAGACACTCAGAATTATGTAGCATTAAAAAGTTATGTAGCATTGAAAGGAGCATTTTAACTACTATATGCAACCAATGTTATATTTTTTTTACGTAGCTAAAAATACTTCTTAGGTTTTCAAGTTAGGGCTCTAAAGTCAAACATTGAAAAAAGCAATAACAGATACAATTAAATATATAGGTTACGGTTTACTACGCTGTTTGGGGATATTTGTGGCTCCATTTATTTTGCAACTGAGGAAATACAGTAATGCATCAGTATGAAAAGCTCCTTAATTAGGCGTTTTGTAATTAGCATTTAATTCTGAGCATTTTAAGAAGTAGTAAGAAGAATGGAGGTGATTATCTCTTCCTATAGTAAGAAGCAACTGGTAAAAAAATGCACTGGGTTTATCAGACACAAATCCTATTGTTATCAATGGGATCCTTATTTTTTGATAAATCTATTACTGTTAAATGCATGATTTTTGCCTGAGTGTTGGGCAATATTTGAGGAAAATACAGAACCACATTTATCAAAGAAAACGCATCTGGTTAATGCAATGCTTAATGTTCTTTTTGGTGAGATACAGTATGTTGAGACAATACAGTGTATATATTGCAGTATTCTGCCCCCAAATCACCATTTAATCTCATGGAAACCATGTGAAATACCAAGTTATACCGGGGTATGTTGTGGTGTCATCCCTAGGAACAATGAGGATGGCTCCAATTGAATTTATACACTGTAAAGTAAATAGAAAGAAATCTAATGTTCCCAGCACACAAAGCCTTTGTGTGCTGGGAACATTAGATTTCTTTGGATTATTGATTGGGAGGAAATAGGGACACCCCTGTTCGACATTGCACCACTTCTATTCATTTCAATATATATCTCTTTGAGTGCTGTCTATATCATCATTTGGTATACACTGTAAATATGTTCGTAGAAAACAGATACAGAACAAAGAAAAAATTACTTAAGTACAGTATTTCGCCATGCTGGAGCAGAACAAGTATGAATAATTTCTGGCCTATGTATTAAGAATGTATTTTTACATTGTGCATGAAAATTTCAGAGCTAAAAAGTAAAAACCATTGGAAAAAAATGTGCACCTTATGTATGACGCATCATTTGTTATTTGAAAGGATTATTGATGCATTCTTCATGTCAGGCACCTGATTGATGCAATTTTAATTAAAACAGAATATGTATTTTTTTTATTGATCACTAGTATTAGTAAAAGTGAATTATTACTGCAATATTATTTACAATAGCCATACTGTGAAATGCATTTTTAACCTATATAATGAAACAGCCGTGCTGTGTCAAATAATTGTTGGGGTTCATACAGTACATAGCAGCTTAATTCTGTGCTAACACTATTAAGAGTCTTTTTAAAATCCAATCCAAGTTGAACTTGGAGGATAATTTTGATGCAGTTTTAATTGATTATGATTTTGTTGCGAACATAAATTTTAGTTTTTAGCACATACTATTTAAATCTGTACGACAAGCACAAACTATTTTTGTGCTCCAAAACACGTTAGGTTTTTTTACACAGCTGACGTAGTTGGGGGTTAGTTCATAGGCACAAACAGTCGCAATTGAAATTGCGTTTGACATGCACCAATTTTTCATGAAAAATGCCGTTTGCAACGCTTAATACACTGACCCATTTCTCTCTAAGTTGAGTGCATTTTAAAACATATAATAACTCCTCCAAACTTCTCTCAACTTTTCTAAATGATTAGCTATTTGGTTCACAAATGTAAGAAAACAATACATTCTAAATACACAATTGTGCATGAGAAAAATGTGCTTCCTTGACTATGATTGAAATAGGATGCAGAAATCTGTAGCAGTATCATTAGAAGTGCCACTATGGGAAAAATGTACATTTTAAACCTTCTGTTTCTTTGCATATTAATTGTAATACACCTGCTGTCACGTTGCTTTCAGCTTGAAGATCAGTGAGACAGAGAAATTCTGCATCACCTGTTACTGTCTAAAATTGGAAAGAAAAATGCCAGTGAAGTGAGTTTCTGTGTGTGGCTTTTTATAATTTGAAAAGAACTAGTGAATGAAATATTTAACTTCTGAACAGAGTGGACAGGTTGTATTTTCCAATTCAATTACTGGGTATAGGATATGCAAATTTGATTTGCCCCATCTATCCATATTTCTTATCTTTGTTATGGCTGCACTTTTAAAACAGTCAGCTGTTCTACTGCATGATTTTATATTAGCTGGGAAAGGGAATATAAACCTCTGCACACATATACATCTCTTACACTTAATGCTTCAGTACAATATATGTGTATCTCTTCATAAAATGCTGCATATATCTGGGCTAGAGCTATGCAAATGTCTTCAATAGAGATTGTGAAACTGGAATGCATGAACATTTTTTTTGTGTGCAAATTGTATTCCCTGCTAAACGTATTGCCAAGCCTCAAAGAACTAATAGTAGTGCCACATAAGGAAGTTTTTTGCCAGTTAGTGAAACATGGTGTGTGCCCAACTTATAGGGGCTTATTCTATATGCTCTGTTAGCGAGGTACCGAGCGATCTGCACGGAAAGCCCCATTCAAGTCAATAGGGCTTTCCGTGCAGCGCCATCGGAGTTTACAGAATAAGCCCCATAGTCTCTTCATTAAACAAATATAATAGGTATTTTCACACATTAGCATATTTAACTAAATTTCCATGTATATTGACTTAATAATACTTGGCGAATACCTTATGAACTCTGACGCGTGCAGCTTTTTTTTTGTGGCTCACAAAGGGAACATTTTGCATGGTTCGCGAACTCATTTCAAAAGTTGCTCACATCTTTTGAACTCAAAAGTTACTTTGTGAAATATTTTGCAAATCTCTCTTAAATTCAGTTAGTTTTGTTTGGGTAATCGTTACAAAGTTTCAGAATGTTCAACTGTTCTCCAATTTTGCAAATTTTGCCAGCATTTCACAAAAATCGCAGTATATATAGGTCAATATGACCTAATTTTCCCTACAACGTCTTGTATTGCTTTGTGAATTTTGCTGTTTTGGCTCAAAAAAATTCTGCCGAATTGCACCTGGTAAGCAAACTTCAGAGAAAATGTCACACATTTTTTTTTTATCTGAGTCATTGTACATTATCTACCACACATTAAAAAAGTTATGGTGGATAAATAAAAAAAAAGGGACCAAAAACCCTCCACTATATTGTGTACAACAAATAAAAATATCACTTCTGATCACATTCACATGTCTCAGACAGGTGTGCAACCCTACTTCTCACCATCATCTCTTAGCATACAGTGCTTCCACTTCAGCCAGGGATTCTGGGAAATGATATGCAAATGAGCACACAGTGTCCCCTTTTATGACCATTTTATGTAATGTCCCCAAATCCCTGGCTGCAGTGGCTGCAGACCTGCCTGAGACATGTGAATGTGCTTGCAATTAATATTTTTATTTACAGTATCTACAGAAGTGTGTAAAAATATGGTTGATCAAAATGTATACAGATTATAAACATTTTATCAGTCCCATAGCGGTTATAATTAAAATACAGCATTCCACCAATGGGAGAAACAGACATTCAGATGAACAATCAATTTCAATTCTAAGAAATGAGCCCTATTGCATTTATGGTGATTAAGTGCTTGTGGAGGGCTGTTTAATAAAATAGTTGCCCCCAAACTTATTGTTTAGGATTCCTGGCAACACCAATTATTTTGCAAATATATGAGTTCACACAACTAGTGACACATTATATTCATTTTATTAAACACAGTACTGCAGAAGTCACAGGTTCGGTGACTCCTGGAACAAACATTTAAAACTTCTTTCTAGTCTGCTTCTGTACTGAGAATTTGTTCCAATTGGACCTGGGTGCTTTGAGCAATCCACAGTGGCCTCTCCAACCAGGAAGCAGAACACGGGAGATTATTTACTAATGCCATCCTGTTGCACAACTTGGAGAAAATAGGGCAAATCCAATACAAAATAATTGCTCCAGATTTATCAAAGGAAAAGCTCCAATTACTTTTAATGGAATTCCATGTGTTTAACAAACATGGTAGTGTTTTCAGACTGGTTGTGCCCCAGTTTGGAGCCGGGAAACTTTGTAACAGTATTTGTACAGTAAATGTACAAATAATATTCCAAAGCAATCCATTCTACACTACAAGTCTGGGCGAGAATAGAAATGTCTGCTGCTTCGCTTGGTAACATATTTTTCTGTAAGTAAAATATATTGCAAAACCGCCAATGGCCCCTTTTGCCTGATTTGCATTTGTCAGCAAATGATTTATACATCTTTACTCTAGACTACATGCAAACACAGAATATAATAATAATAATACGGACCACATTCACTTCTCATTTTTAACATGATCTAAATCATACGCCCCTCAAGGTATACTATTATCCCCACATAATGTATATCCCAATGGAAAATATCAAAAAATGCTTAGGCAAAAGATCGCAATGCTATTTTCAAGGGTAGATGTTGTCTTTATAGGTCTAGTTCCAGTGACGAAACGGACTGCTATGAATCCATGGACAAACTGCTGGTCACTAAAGGTAAGACGTTTGACTTTTTCACGATTTGCTAGCAATAACAACAGTGTTATTACTGCAGCTCATGTTAAATGTACTATGAATAAACCTTCAAAGCTATTTTATTTTTTCAAAATACATTAAGGGCCATATTACTACTCCATAAGGTTTGAGGGAACCAGTCCCAGAATCAGGGCTCAATTACACCATAACATCAGTGTAATAATGTTCACTTGTGAATCACCCATTGGGAATCAGCTATAATCAGAGCTATGTGAGACTTTCTTGAAACCTGTTTGTCTAAACTCCAGCAAGAACAAACAATGCATAGGTGTCTATGGGGTGGTGACAGACCTATATATATACCATAATGGACATGACTACCCCCCCATAAAGCAGCCTGCAAAACTAACATGACCATATGGAGTGAACAGGTAAGTACTCACAATACAGCAGCTTGTCCCTGGGTGATGCGTGCCTCACGTCAGTAAGGTAAGTTGAATGGATGTCCCAAAAGGTCCAAAACGGAGCACAGCAGTAGCAAGGAGTGGGGCCACAAACCAGAAAAAGGGGTTAAAAAATAATTTATTCCATAACAAATGAGGGGTACAGGGTAACTCTGACGCATTTCGGGAAAGGGACTTGTTCCCGAAACGCGTCAGAGTTACCCTGTACCCCTCATTTGTTATGGAATAAATTATTTTTTAACCCCTTTTTCTGGTTTGTGGCCCCACTCCTTGCTACTGCTGTGCTCCGTTTTGGACCTTTTGGGACATCCATTCAACTTACTACTTCATAAGACACCTTTCAGCACGGCCTTTTAAATATGGCCATTATGGGCCAATTAAGTAATTGGACAGAGAGGGTTTTTTTTCCCCGGAAGGGAATGTGCCTTGTAGAGCTGTAAAGTGTCTTCCAGCTGGAAGATATCTTAGGGGGTAGCAATTCTTAGTAAATATGGCCCTAAATGTCTTCACTCTAACTTTAAATAGATTGAGGTCTCGTTTATTCATATTGTCCCCTAAAAACACTGCGTGATAGCGTTTCTTCATAAGCATCACAGGGGCAGATTTATCAAGCACCGGCAAGGTTTAACACACCTGATCTGCTGTTAACTTTCATTGAATTGAATGGGAGTTAATGCCAGATTAAGGACCAACGTTTGATGAACAAAAACATATTTCAATTTGGATTTGTATCACTCCTCCAATTTCTGACCATCTGATGCCTCACTATTGTTTGGGAGGTGGAGGGAATCAGAGAACACACAAGGAGTACAGTAGGAACCCTCCCCTTTAAATATTGCCCTCCCCATACAGTATACCCCTTTGCGGGTACCTACCTCCTCTGGTCCTAATGAAGGGACTGCATGGGTTACCGTAGCTCTGATGTTTCCTGTATTGTGTTAGCCCCATCTCATCTGACACAGGGTGCCTGGTAGATGCAGTTAACCCATGTAGAGGCTACAAAAGAGGAAGGGTCACTTCTCCCCTATGTCACACTCCCTCCATTCCACTCTTGTCCCTATGTCACTTTCTCCCCTGTCACCCTTAACTCATGTCAATTTCTTCTCTTCCCATGTACCTCCCCACATTACTCTCTGCCCTCGTGTAACTCCCTCCTCCTTATGTCACCCTTCCTCTCCCTTCCCCCCAAAAAAATAATAAATATATATATATATATATATATATATATATATATATATATATATATACACACATATATATACACAAAATACAAAAGGCTCAAATCAGAGACAACAAGAGGTTAAATGTCACCTGTGGGATAAATAGTAGAATATCCTTATAAGAATCCAGGACGAGATATGATCTATAAAAGAGAAAAATGCCAATACGGTGAAGTACGTTTTATCATATAAATAGAGCGCAAGAAAAGTGGCTACTTACAATGTAGCTGAAATAAACAGGCATGTAAGGATAAAATCCTTTCTGTGACTGCAGCAGAGAGGCAGGTTACACCCTGTGTTCACAATCACTGAAGTTCCCTTGGTTGAAAATGATCTGCACAGTCCCAATAGCCTTGAATAAGGCTTTGCAGCACAGGCAGGAGAATAAAATGTCCTTACTTCAGACAGATAGGGAGATCTGTTAAGAGACCCTCACGCTAGCTATATATATATATATATATATATATATATATATATATATATATATATATATATATATATATATATATATATATATATATATATATATATATATATATATATACACACACACAAAATATATATATATATATATATTTATATATATACATTTATAGCGCGATCCGCTATAATGCGGATACGTTTATAGCGCGGTTTGAGCGTGGACCCCGAATATAAAAAAAAAAAAAATGTTAGTTTTTTTTTTTTTGCACACACACTGCACACACTCACAGCACAATGCACACACTCACAGCACACTGCACACACTCACTGCACACTGCATACATTCACAGCACACTGCATACACTCACTGCACACTGCATACACTCACAGCACACTGCATACACTCACAGCACACTGCATACATACACAGCACACTGCATACACTCACAGACCACTGCATACACTCACAGCACACTGCATACACTCACAGCACACTGCATACACTTACAGCACACTGCATACATACACAGCACACTGCATACACTCACAGACCACTGCATACATACACAGCACACTGCATACACTCACAGACCACTGCATACACTCACAGCACACTGCATACACTCACAGCACACTGCATACACTCACAGCACACTGCATACACTCACAGCACACTGCATACATACACAGCACACTGCACACATACACAGCACACTGCACACACTCACAGCACACTGCACATACACACAGCACACTGCACGCACACTGCACACACACTGCACACACTCACAGCACACTGCACACACTCACAGCACACTGCACACACTCACTGCACACTGCATACATTCACAGCACACTGCATACACTCACTGCACACTGCATACACTCACAGCACACTGCATACATACACAGCACACTGCATACACTCACAGACCACTGCATACACTCACAGCACACTGCATACACTCACAGCACACTGCATACACTCACAGCACACTGCATACACTCACAGCACACTGCATACACTCACAGCACACTGCATACATACACAGCACACTGCATACATACACAGCACACTGCACACACTCACAGCACACTGCACATACACACAGCACACTGCACGCACACTGCACACACACACACACACTCTCACACAGTCAAATACACACACACACACACAGACACACTGTCTCTTTAAGGGAGCTTGCTCTCACAAGACGGAAGCAGAAGCAGGAAGCAGAGACAGGGAGCAGGGCTGCCAGATGCTGGGTAAGTGCTGTGTGCTGTTGCCGCTGTCCCACCGGGTCTGGGAACGCTGGGAGAGTTCTCAGCTTTCCCCCTCCGGAGGACACAGTACCACCACAAAAAAAAAAAAAATTCTGCGACCCCGTTTAAAACGCGGTGGCCGCGGGTGGCCCCCAGAGGACCGCGCTATAACGGGGTTAAGCTGTATATGTACATATATATATATATATATACATATATACTGTTGTGTCGACGGTTATTCCAACACAAACCAGTGGCAATCGACAAAAAGACCCAGGTGCATGCTGGGTCGTGTTTAAGGCAAGTTTAAGGCATTTCTGCATTGACTAATGGTCCATCAGATTAACAGCGGGGGTCCCCTGAATGGGACTGCCAGGGACCCCTGCTGTGTTAAACCGATGGGTCATTAGTCAATGCAGAAATGCCTTAAACTAGTCAGGTTACACCCAGCATGTAACCGGGATAGTTTAAGGCAAGCCTTAGAATACTCGTTGTCTCGTCATATATACATATATATATATATATATATATATATATATATATATATATATATATATAAACCCTGTCTTCCCATAAGAGAAGGCACAAAAGCAGCAACACTCTTTCAGAGCACACAATCTCTATGATATCTATCTAGAAATATATTAAGCAGTAAGAACCACAATATAGTCACTGAGTCAGACTGCACCACAACTCAGTGAGCAAAACACAAATCAGGGTGCTCAGCTCATATATATGTACAACAAAAAGCAGCAGCAAGCACTCCAAGCAACAAATGTAAAGTCAAGGTGCATGCTCCATAGAAATCAATATAGAAACCCTGTCTTCCCATAAGAGAAGGCACAAAAGCACCAACACTCAGATATAGCAAAAAGACATGTATTAGCAGTGACAAAACAGCACACTATAAACCCAACGTTTCGGTCCTGGCAGGACCTTCTTCAGGGGGGTGCTACCAGACAATGACACCCAGAGAACATATATACCCCATAGTTCACCATCTGAGGACAATTAGAGGCAGCTAATTGTACAATCCTGGAGCTCCACGAGTGCAATCAGTGTATGAGGTAGTACGGCGGCCATCTTGGAAATCAGGAGACAGAGCAATGTATGCTATCGCACATGTGCAGATGAGTACAGGCTCCCCTGGTGGACAAAAAAATCCTAGCATCCAATGTTGCTAGGAAACGCATGTGTGGCGTCATAAAGTTCTGGGATGTCAGCTCAAAGTAAAGTTGCGCATGTGCAAGGCTCTGTGACAGCACCAGAACGTCACGCCGATCTGGTACCCCATTCAGTGTCAATTGCATCAGCGTGGCAGCTCCCTAAAGAAAATGACAGTGAAGGAACAAGTGAATCAACACATAAGGGGAATAAAAACAATTTCCAGAGCTGAGGGTGACTGTTTAGATGGCAAGGGGAGGGAGGGCAAGGGGAGGGAGGGATAACAAGGGAAAGGAAGAGGTAGAGCAAAAACATGCATATAAATTAGGCAATTGTAGGACACAGAACAAAAATTCAAAAGATGCAATCGCAAAAAACATCCTAATTTGAAATCTTCATTTAGTCCTCGCGGAGCCATTGTGTTCAGTTCAAAAATCATGCGAGTTTCATGTTGTAACAGCAATTTGCCCCTGTCTCCTCCACGGGGGCCAGCATGTGCTTGCATGATGGGCATGCATCGTAGCGTTGCCAAGCTATGCTTGTGATCTTTAAAATGTCTCGCTACCGGTTGCAGTTTGAGATCCTCATTATTCGTACTGTCAAGTAATGCCTTCCTGATTGAGGAGCGGTGCAAGCTCATACGCTCCTTCAACATACGTGTGGTTTTACCAATATAATACAGGTCACATGGACACCGGATGATGTATACAACGAATTTACTCTCACAGTTCATGTAATCCTTTATTTTAATGGCTTTTCCACTATGTGGATGGATAAAGCTTTTCCCCAATATCATGTGTTGACAGTTTATACAGCCATGACATTTGTGTACTCCGGCAGTTTTGGAGAGCCAATTCATAGGGCTGGCATACTTGGATACCGGATCTGCCTGTGTCAATAGGTCACCTATGTTTCGGCCCCTGCGGTAACAGAATAATGGTGGTTTGGTGAAGGTTTTCCCAATCCTTTTGTCGTTTTCCAAGATGTGCCAGTGTTTCATGGTACTTCTACGAATAGTACTAAAAGTGGTATTAATCCCAAAAGATCTGAAGTGCTGATTTGGATGGTTGGTTTGAGGAGTTGATCACGGGAAAACCTTCTTGCCTTGGCTAAGGCATCTTTGACCTCTTTGTGGTTATAACCTCTTGCAAGGAACCTGTGTGTCATACACTGTAGCGCTTCCTCACACTCGTCACTCCTACTGGTGATCCTCAAGACCCTAAGAAATTGAGAATACGGCAACCCCTTCTTCAGAGCTTCAGGGTGGTGACTACTGGCCAGAAGTAGGGTATTTCTGTCCGTTGCTTTATGATGAATCTTCGTCAGCAGCCGGGTTGGTCCCATGTAAACAACAGTGTCAAGAAAGACGATCTGCTCATTGCTGTAGTTGAGGGTAAATC
The DNA here is from genome assembly GCF_040206685.1 of Ascaphus truei. NCBI lineage: Eukaryota > Metazoa > Chordata > Amphibia > Anura > Ascaphidae > Ascaphus > Ascaphus truei. Next base: position 44,927,040 of record NC_134492.1, on the reverse strand, counting down.
TTATGTTTGACGGAATAGAGTTCAGGTATTCCAAAAATTTCAACAGGTCTGCTTCAGAGCCATCCCATATCAGGAACAGATTGTCAATATATCTCAAATATGTACTGACATTATTAGCATATGGGGAATCATACAGGATATGGGTTTGTTCATATTGGGACATAAACAGATTGGCATACGATGGGGCCATGTTAGACCCCATCGCTGTGCCCATACATTGTAGAATGAATTTTTTCTCGAATTTGAAAAAATTCTTATGGAGCACAATGTCTATAAGCAGAAGTAAAAATTCTATTGGCAGACCAGTGTAGCCCCGAGGTAAATTTGGTCTTTCTGGCCCCCCTCCGCGAGTGCCGTGTGGTAGCGGGTGCCGCCGGAGGCTGCGACAGACCCGCCGGCACTTCGCGAGGGTGGGGGCCAGAGCAGGGAGCAGCTCGTGGTGTTCTGGTGCAGGACGGTTGCCGGGGACGCGATCGGGCCGTCGCTAAGGCCGCGATCGCGTTGCCACCGGCCCGGCGGCTTAAGGAGAGGGCGCCGCCATTGCGTGTTAGTTCGCGCATGCGCAGTAGGTGGCCAGCGTAGGGAAGGCTCCAGACAGGTCGCGCATGCGCAGGTAGGATCCCCAGAGCTAGGGAGAGATCGTGCGAGGGCAGGCATAGGGAGACAGAGGTCAGGTGCTCCCTTGCGGCCAATAGGGCTGGAGGAAGCTCAGCCCGGGAATATAGATACATTTCCCGGGCTTTGCAGAGTGAGTCTGCACGAGGAGAAGGAAGGAGTAGGAAGGGTGCAGGGAGCGCGTGGCTCCTGTACCAGGTAAGGGTTCTCCTTAGGTCCCCAGGCAGGCCCCAATTCCCGGTAAGGGCAGGGGGTAACTGAAGAGGGACGGCCCTAGATAAGGAGGTTACCCTTAGGTGCGGAAGGTGCAGGTTTGGCAGTGCCACAGCGGATAGGGCTGTGCGCACTGGCAAATAGGCACAGCGTGCAAGCAGTGGATTTGCTGCGGGATTGAGGTGGCTGTGTGTGAGTGCAGCTGTGTGTGTGTGTGTCGCTGCATGAGCTGGGCGCAGTGTGTGCAGCGTGTGTGAATGCCTGCAGGCTGACAGTGAGAGCTGTTAGCATCTGGGAGTTAGGAGTAGCTAGAGAGTTACAGATAGGACTGGGTAGCTAGGGTAGGGGGGGCAGGTTATTGTTCCACAGGCCCTAGGAGTTTTCCCCAAGCCATCCCAGGTTGCGGTTCATCAGGGACAGGCCCTAGGTTAGGGTTCCTGTCCTGATAGGGTTAGTTAGGGATAGCGGCGGTTGCTGTTCCCGTGATGCGGTTGGTGTTGCCGTGATTCGGTTGCTGTTCCTGGGAAGCGGTGGGACCCTCATTGGGGTCCACGGAGAGAAGTACCTGGATAGGATCAGACGGACGTCTGACCCTTTTAGAAGAGAGTTGCAGGCCCGAGCATCGGAGTGCTCGGAAGGTACCTCTGAAGTATATAAGTGCACCAACTGGGCCCTAGCTTAATTTAGTGACTGCGCAGTCACCCACGACCTCCGTAGGAGTACGGGACATTGGGTGTGGGGGATAACAGGACACTGGGTGGGAACACCAGACATTGGGCTGAGGTGATGCGGATAGAGCATAAGGTTATGTGATGTTATGTACTGTGTTATATGTTCTCAAGTAAAGTGTTAGTTATTGTTTTATATCTATGAGTGTTATTGTATTTCTTACCCAGGGCTATCTTTCGTAACGGGGAACCTGGGTAAGTGGAGGCGCTGCACCAAGTAATGGTAAGGGTTTCCCCAGGCTCCCAGCTAGCGGAGGCTCAGATCTCCTGGAGCCACAGGTGTGATACAGCTACCAGTAGTCCCTTAGAGCAGGTGTGTTGCAGGGAAAGGAACCGGTTAGACCACGAGGGGCCAATGTGAGATTGGGTGGGTCAGGCGGTTCACAAAAAGGGCTACACCAGTATAGCCAATGAATTTGTCTAGATGATCCTTTACTGCTTCCATACCCTCAGCATGCCTAATATTCGTATAAAGGCTCGAAATGTCCAATGTGACCAGGAGGCAGTTAGTAAGGTCAAAATCCAAGGCTTCCAATTTATTAATAAAGTCAGTGGTGTCTTTTATATAGCTTGGCGTACTGACCACAATCGGCTGTAGATGAAAGTTAATATATTGAGAGAGGGGGTGACAAAGGGAGCCCATCACCGCAATGATGGGTCTTCCTGGTGGAGAGGTCAAAGACTTATGCACTTTGGGAAAAATGTATATCACTGGAGTGATCGGGAATTCCTGTGTTAAGAATGTCCCCGTTTCCTCCGATATCCACCTATTGTTAATGCCAAGTTGTATTATGGTATCAATCTCTTTTTTATAAATGTGGGTGGGATCACCTTTCAGTGCTTTGTAATGCAAGCATACATTAAGTTGCTGCATTATTTCTGCTCTATATTGTTCATAGTCCATCACACCTATGCCCCCCCCTTTGTCCGCTGACTTAATAATGATTGCTGTATTATCCTTAAGTGACTTGATTGCAAGGTGCTCCTCTTTGGTGAGGTTAAAAAAGCTTCTTTTTTGATTTTTAACAGCATCCCTGGTATCCGCTTCCACCAGACTAATGAATGTTGTGATGTTTGGATTATGAACCTGGGGGTCAAAAGAGCTCACCTGTTTGAAAGGTTGTGATGTCCGATTTTCTTAATTAAGCGTAGAGTCGTCTCGCTAATATCTGCAGAAGAAGTCCTTCAAGCGAAGGCGTCTATTGAGCCTGTATAGATCTACCTCCCAGTCAAATGGGTCCAGTGTATGTGTTGGCACAAATGATAAGCCCTTTTCAAGGACACTCTTTTCCGATGGTGTTAACATGTAGGATAAGATGTTATACACTATGTCCTTCACTTCTTGGCCTTCTGGACCCCTCTGTCCTTTGATTGCCTTGGAAGAAATCTTGTTGCTGCGGCCGCCGCCCCTGCGGGTCTTTCGCCAGCATCTGGGTCGTGGGGTGGGGGTTTCTGATGTATTACACCCCCTTGTCCTAAAAAAGGATCCGTGCGAGCAGTGTCTTGGTTGTCCGAGTGATCAGTATCACTAGTGTTGTATGCACTCCCCGTGGTGCCTGCACGTCTTCCCCTTGTGTTCTTCCGTCTTTGGCCTGATCTCCCGGGAATTGTCTCACTGATGCCCAACAACCATTTATAGACGTGCCGTTCCTTATAGTCTGTGGTAACTTGTTTCAGTTTCTCACGTTTGTATGTAATGAGGCTTTCTCTATAGGCGTCGACTCCTACTTGTAGTTTGTCAGTCCAATTAACCTCTTTGTCAGCGGTGAGGGCACGGTCATTTTTTGTTTTAATGGTGGCAATCTCAGCTCTAATCCGATTCAATTCTTTAGTAGATTGTTCAATGACCAATATTATCAGATCCAATGAGCATTTATTGAGAATACTGATCCAGCGTTTACAAAATTCTGGATCAGACCGTCCAATAGTTGGCTGATTCTTAATGCGGTACCCTCTTGGTAACAGTTTCTCACGGTGATAGTGAGAGAGGGTTGCACCATGAAGGAAAAAATCAACTTCCCTCTTGCTCAGTTTAAGCAAATCATTAAAAATATCAGAAACTTTTTCTGTGCCAAAAATTTCCTCTATCGAATCTGTATACCTGATCCTAGAAATATCAGTCTCACTATAACACAAAGTATCTGATATAGATGAAAACAGACCCCCACATCTGGAAATTCGTTCATAACACACAATCTCTATGATATCTATCTAGAAATATATTAAGCAGTAAGAACCACAATATAGTCACTGAGTCAGACTGCACCACAACTCAGTGAGCAAAACACAAATCAGGGTGCTCAGCTCATATATATGTACAACAAAAAGCAACAGCAAGCACTCCAAGCAACAAATGTAAAGTCAAGGTGCATGCTCCATAGAAATCAATATAGAAACCCTGTCTTCCCATAAGAGAAGGCACAAAAGCACCAACACTCAGATATAGCAAAAAGACATGTATTAGCAGTGACAAAACAGCACACTATAAACCCAACGTTTCGGTCCTGGCAGGACCTTCTTCAGGGGGGTGCTACCAGACAATGACACCCAGAGAACATATATACCCCATAGTTCACCATCTGAGGACAATTAGAGGCAGCTAATTGTACAATCCTGGAGCTCCACGAGTGCAATCAGTGTATGAGGTAGTACGGCGGCCATCTTGGAAATCAGGAGACAGAGCAATGTATGCTATCGCACATGTGCAGATGAGTACAGGCTCCCCTGGTGGACAAAAAAATCCTAGCGTCCAATGTTGCTAGGAAACGCATGTGTGGCGTCATAAAGTTCTGGGAAGTCAGCTCAAAGTAAAGTTGCGCATGTGCAAGGCTCTGTGACAGCACCAGAACGTCACGCCGATCTGGTACCCCATTCAGTGTCAATTGCATCAGCGTGGCAGCTCCCTAAAGAAAAAAAAAAAATATATATATATATATACACACACACACACACACACACACACACACACACAAACACACACAAACACACACACACAAACACAGGACAAACTTTCAAGGGAGCCTTTCACTGTGCCTCAAGAGGCATAAAATGGCATTTTAGTATTCTGGCTTTTAAACACCTGAAATTGACACAGTAGAGCAGCACAGTACTGTACACATTACAGTTCATTAATTTCATTGCACACAAAGAAACAGAATCCATGAAATTCAAACAAAGCAACCGCATAAACACGTGTGCCTGGAGCTATTGGCCACGTTCATGCCGCGTGGAGTACAGCAGCGCACACGAAAACGGCACCGTGATTTGTTAAAATAATGGCCGCTGCATCTGTATATGTACCAATGACTTTAAAGAAACATATATAATGAAAATAATAAAGTTTTATTGTATCATCAACAACGACACTCGTGATTTATTTACAGTGCTAATTAAAATCCCCAATAAGGGGCAAATCTAAAATACTGACCATATACTGTATGTTAATCCAAACAATATTAGTTGTATAGGTCAAGTATAGGTGATTGTAACCTTGTTGGTATAGCATAATATCTCTATATTAATTAATAATTCACTGTAAAATATAGTAGCTGCAAAAGAGAATTTATAAATGTACAATACAGTGCTATTGGCAAATTGTATCTGGCATTGATATGTGGCTAGTAGGAATCCATACACAATAGATATAATATTATTTGTAACTTATATCCACCCATTGTATCAAGCACTCGTTGGTAATTAGTATTAGAGCACACCCTGCATGTGTCTGTATATATCACAAAAATCTCCTCATATATAAGAACTGTATCCAATAGTTATTAAGGAATTGTGTAGGCTAAATCATCTAATCCTCAGATAGATAAATATTATATTGAGGTAGCCCAAATACACTTAGATAGATATGACTTAGCAATGTATATAGACAGATATCTATTTCCTTATGCCTATTGTGTGCTATAGTATCACCAGTATACAGTTGATTGCATGCAGGTATTATTATTAGTATCAGAGAACCAGCAGGTCATAGTCAATAACATTCAACTCTACAAAACTAGGCAGTCTGTGTACATACTGCTAGAAACGTACTTGATAGGAATTTCAAGTTTGTAGCCACTAAAACATATTACCATTATCACAAGTTGATGCCACCATCGTGGCGTCACTAAATATCCCTACGTACGTTTCGTCTACAAGGCGTAGACTTCGTCGGGGGAGGAGGAGTGAAGGTTGTGATTATGTCGTCTCCCTTTTATTCCCAAACATGTGGGAGTGTCAGTGAGACTGCCTCTCTCTCTGTAAGTATTGGGAGATGCTCGCTGATGACGCTAAGTTTTTAGCCAATAGCGCAGCAGCGGGTTAATGTAAACAAAGAACGGAGACATTTTGGGACTCTGGAAATAAATCATCACAGTTGAGATACCTGTGCCGCTGTGTCGCTATATCAATCATAATTAGAGTATATATTCTTTTGAAGTCAGTATGTCGGTATTTAGTTATTTATTGGAATGAATATACTTCTTGTTGTTTATTGTTTTAATCTCTTGGTTTGCAATCAAGATCCGTTAATCTGGATAGACTTTGATATTAAAAGATTCAAACAGGCTTGTTGTCCTTTAATTCAGAAGGGATAGTACCTTTATTACTCAAATTAGTTAACTATAGTCCAGATGGTTATCCTCAGTAAATTACTATTACCTGAAGAGACAGGGAAAGGAATGAATGGGGTTGAAACAAAACAAATGTCTGTGATATCATCACAAGGGTGAAGAAATTCAAATGGCAGTGGGTCGAACATATCCTAAGAAGAAATAACCATTGATGGACAAAGATCGTATTTGACTGGATTTTCCAAAGAAAATTAAAGACCATGACGACAAGATGGGAGGATGAAATCAGAAAATTTGTTGGAGCTACATCATCATTTCAAAGAAGTCTAGGAAGGGACCGAAATGTCGATCTTGCTTTTGGAATAAAATAATTGTTTGCAGTTAAGAAGTCCTGTGAGTGCATCATTACTACAATTGTTCTACAATTAATCAGTGCACAAAGCACCCAGGCAACTGATTTTTGGAACCAAGACTGCACTTTGATTTGTATTGTATATCAAATTGTATCTAGCATTGATATGTGGCTAGTTGGAATCCATACACCATAGATATAATATTATTTGTAACAAATATCCACCCATTGGGAAAAAACAGCAAAAGGTAGCGCTAACCAATATATGATAGTAATAACACAATGTAAAACACCCTATTTATTGACAGATAATCACACATAAGGGGCTGCCTGGTGATACAAAAAACTGACCCCCTGGTCAGAACAAGTACATAGAAAGGAGATATATATCTAAAGGCGCCTGGTTTTTATATATCCTTTTGTATATTTCATTATTATTCTAGGCGCCTTTAGATACATATCTCCTTTCTTTATATCCACCCATTGTATCACGCACTCGTTGGTAATTAGTATTAGATCACACCCTGCATGTGTCTGTATATATCACAAAAATCTCTGCATATATAAAGAACTGTACCCAATTGTTATTACGGAATTGTGCCAATTGCACAAGCAGCTGGGAAGTGCCAATCAGCACATTCTGACTGCACATGTGCGAATGGCGTTTGCCGGTCGCTTATGCACATGAGCAGCCAGGAAGTGCCGATCGCACATGCGCGGTCAGCACGTGCTCTTCATGCATGTGCAGTCGGCCCTCGTCAGGCAAGTCCTAAAACCAGGACTGAGCCCGAATAAGTTGGGACAGAGCCCAAAAACCCGGGACTGTCCCCGGCTAAACCGGGACATCTGGTCACCATAGCTCTAACGCCAACTCTACGCATATGCACACCAGGCTACCATAATATGGAATAGTATGGAACTGTATAGGGTGACAGGTAGATGGGAACCTTGATAGAAGATACACCCCTGCACAGAGTGCCGGACGGTGCCTGGAAAATGCATCAAGTCCACTCAAGGATGTCTTCTCTCTACCCCCTTTGTATCTAAAGCCCTTTCCCACCTTAAACCTTTCACACTGAGTGCCCCACACCTCTGGAATGCCCTTCCCACTCAATACTCAACGAGCACCCTCTCTATCCACCTTCAAAACCCACCTGCTTAACGAAGCTTATGAGTAGCTCCATGGCTAATAGTATACAACTGATTCATAAAGCTTGGCCCCTTGCAGACACACTTACAAGAATGCCATCCTACTGTCTCTGTACTTTCTTCCTATCTACCAATTAGATTGTAAGCTCTTCAGAGCAGGGACTCTTCTTCCTAAATGTTAATTTTTATGTCTTAAGCACTTATCCCCTGAGGATGTGTGCGCAAGCGCACGAAACGCGTATCGTTTTTTTTCTATAGTGTTGGACGTTTGCACGTGAAGGAAGCAGAGAGAACTGAGTGCTGATTCCCTGGAGCAAAAGCAAGAAGAGCCTCCGCTCGAAAATCCAGCCAAGAGTCCCGCCTACCTGTGACGCAGTATCCGGTATCTGGCATCGGTGACGTCGCTTCCGGTCTCGAGGAGCACGGTGTCTGGAGGAACGCTGCGGTGGATTCAACTGCTTAGCCCAGGAAGGAAAGATTCTATTCGCCTAATCGGCGCTCATTGCCTGTGTCCTAGAGCCATCTTGTGCGTAGCTTTTTAGTTTTACTCTACCGGATTGGCTCGATCAGTGTTGCATCGTCCCACATTTTATTATTTTATAGTTGTATTAAACAATTTTTATTTTTCAGCTTTGCGTTTGTGTGTCTTGTCTGTGTAGGTCTGTGAGTATATGTCTGTGATTTTCTGTTAGCTGTGTTGCACTATATTCTGCTTTTTATCATTCCATGTTCCATATCTAATGGAGGACATCACATCTGGTCATCCCTTGATTATAAGATTACATCATTGGGACTTGAACTTTATTCATCTGGATATCCAGGACTATTACCTAATTGGACATATTAGGCGCCGGTATCGCTTTCCCTTTTGTCTCTGTATCTCTGATTGTACTATCAGTGTTCCACCAGGCTGCCTTAGACCCCATAGGGGTTGCTCTTATTTAGAGTTTATTCATCATCAGTACCCCATTAGCGCTATTCTACATCACCCCTTTTTTTCTTATATACACCTATTGTATCACGCACTCGTTGGTAATTAGTATTAGAGCACACCCTGCATGTGTCTGTATATATCACAAAAATCTCTGCATCTATAAAGAACTGTACCCAATTGTTATTACGGAATTGTGCCAACTGCACAAGCAGCTGGGAAGTGCCAATCAGCACATTCTGACTGCACATGCGCGAATGGCGTTTGCCGGTCGCTTATGCACATGAGCAGCCAGGAAGTGCCGATCGCACATGCGCGGTCAGCACGTGCTCTTCATGCATGTGCAGTCGGCCCTCGTCAGGCAAGTCCTAAAACCAGGACTGAGCCCGAATAAGTTTGGACAGAGCCCAAAAACCCGGGACTGTCCCGGCTAAACCGGGACATCTGGTCTCCCTAGCTCTAACGCCAACTCTACGCATATGCACACCAGGCTACCATAATATGGACTAGTATGGAACTGTATAGGGTGACAGGTAGATGGGAACCTTGATAGAAGATACACCCCTGCACAGAGTGCCGGACGGTGCCTGGAAAATGCCTCAAGTCCACTCAAGGATGTCTTCTCTCTACCCCCTTTGTATCTAAAGCCCTTTCCCACCTTAAACCTTTCACACTGAGTGCCCCACACCTCTGGAATGCCCTTCCCACTCAATACTCAACTAGTACCCTCTCTATCCACCTTTGAAACACACCTGCTTAACGAAGCTTATGAGTAGCTCCATGGCTAATAGTATACAACTGATTCATAAAGCTTGGCCCTTTGCAGACACACTTACAGGAATGCCATCCTACTGTCTCTGTACTTTCTTCCTATCTACCAATTAGATTGTAAGCTCTTCAGAGCAGGGACTCTTCTTCCTAAATGTTAATTTTTATGTCTTAAGCACATATTCCCATGCTCTGTTATTTGTATTATTTGTTATTTATATGATTGTCACGTGTATTACTACTGTGAAGCGCTATGTATATTAATGGCGCTATATAAATAAATAGGTTGACAAAATCTAGGAGGAGCACATAGGGAAGAAAGACAACAAAACACAGACAATCTAAGTGTAGGAGTAGTGTAATGCTGGACCAATTTCAGATCAAATCTCTGCTCTTATAGATGGCCTACTCACGAGATATAAGTAGTTCAAAAGCAGTGGCAATTATTCCAGGGTAGATGTGAGGCAGTATAACATCATCCACAGCGCTCAGAAGAAGCGACCCAATAAAAATATTTAAAACAGGCACATAACACTATCTAGTGTATAGGAGAAGGCGCACTGCGTGCTAGCTCACAGCCTCGCCTCCGTTGAGCTTCCATTATGCCCTGGTTAGTACTCTGCCATTGGTGGATGGGAAGCTGAGGTCTGCGGTCTCTGCTCAGCTGCGTCCCTCAGAGTCTGACATCAGTTCCTGTTCGGCTCTGGCGCTGCTCAGGTTACCTGCGGCGCATCTCCCGACTGCTCAGTGGAATGGGGCACTCCCACTCAATGCATTTCGCCACGTGAAAGTAACGGCTTCGTCACTCTCCTGACGAATATATGGAATGTTACATCTGCAGTAGTTGTGTAAGGAATCGGGGAACACGTCCATTGCGACGTGTACCCTCCTTACCTGTCTTACTTCAGACCTCCGCTCTGGCACCAGTGAGTGCACGCACCCACGCTCTGCTTAAAGAGTGCGTGCGCACGCGCAGCTCTTCTAGAGTGCCACAGAGCTTTGCTCCACTCCCTCGGACGCGCAATGTTCTCCCACGCGCAGCGCCCATATGTGACATCATGCACCGTTCCCCAGATGCGTGGCAAGTACTTGTTTAGCCCACTTGTCTCCTGCAGCCAATCCTTGACTCCACGGAGGCCGCGTCTCCGCTCCACCTCCTTTGTTACTGGTTCCTGTGTGCTACTTAAACCCTGCAGTTCCTCTCATACATTGCTGAGCATAACTCCTTGTAGCCTTGAGCTTCTACGTCCGTTGTGCCTTGCTCCTTGTCCTGTGTTTTCTTGCAGTTAACCCTTTGTGTACTGACCCAGCTTGTCTTAGGAATATCTCTGACTAATGACCCCGGCTTACCCTAGACTCTGCTGATCTCTCCAACCCAGACCACGGCTATACGGACATCTACTACTCTGAACTCTCCAACACCAGACCAAGGTTATACGGACTTCAACGATTCTGATCTCTCCAACCCCAGACCATGGCTTACGGACTTTGACAATTCTGAACTCTATACTCCAAGACCTCGGCAAGTATCGACTAACCCACTTTCTCAAACCTAGACCCGGCTACATTTGACAATCTGCCTTCCAGGCACGCTTCCACTGCTGTGGGTGCGTGGTTTGCTACTTCCCCACCTCCGTACTGGGGTCCTGTCTTGCTCTTGGGCAGCACAACCGTTACAAGGTGCTGTTATTTATGTACAACTAATTATGTGTCTCTTTACATTTTCGGGGTGTTGGCTGGTGAATTAAGCAGAGGTACAGTAGTAAAAAATGGTGCCAGGATCTTATATCAGACAAACTATTTTCTTTATTGACATAGAACAGCAAACACTCTTCCTCCATGGGTGCTCAGGCAGCAACGTAGGGAGGCACATGGCTTGTCACCCATTTCATTCTTGGGTACTTGGCAATCCTTTGCTAATACATTAGTTCTGAGGCTTGCCAGCAGCCCACAAGGACTCTTTCTAGGCCTGCACCATTCCTCACGGATGTACATTCTGTTACTCTGTGCATTGCGTTAGCAGTCCCTATGTACTTTGACTGCAGTGTGCTGCTAGGACCTGTCTTTAAGCAAGTCCAGTGTGACACTCTGGGGCCCTTCACAAGGCGTTCGCTGGCATGGGTGTCACACACATCCCTTAGAGAAGATAGGATCCACCATACCCCATAATGTGTTGCCCTGTATAAATAAGTGACACTTTCCCCAACTATAAAATAACAAAAGGTGACCACTCATCCTAAACATTAAGTTGCAAATTTAAATAGATTGACGCTACATACAATGAGGGTGGTTTCCTCTTGTCCTCCAGGATCCTACGGTCTAGAAGCTTCTGCAGCTCTTATATACCCTTCTATGAGGTCACTATCACCGTGGATACAGGGGAGGAGTTTGGATATTGCTTAGGCTGCGCTTACAGTGCCGGCTACTGATGACATCACCCATCTCCGTAGCCGTTGCGAAAGTTGTAATTTCAGTTTTGGAGACGTATCTGGCTACAAGGGGAGTGATGTCAGGCAAGGGGGAAGGCTGTAATGGAGAGGAGTTGTAATTTCTGTTTGTATGCTGAATTTACTTTACTTTTGCTTTAAATTACGGGCAAATTTACTATTTTAAAGTTGTTAATATACTGTAGTGTGTTTCACTTGACAGACACACAATCACACATAGGGCCGCAAACAGAAATCATGGGGCCCAGGACAAATGAAAAGAGCATGGCCCCCCATCCCCCGAACCCATAGTGCGCTTACCACGAAAAAAAATATTTTTTTGCGCACAACTTTTACCATTAAATGCAATCTGTTTATTTTTAAACCTGCCTGGGTAGGTGAGTGATTGCCTGGGTGACTGACTGGGTGGGTGACTGACTGCCTGTGTGGGTGGGTTGACTGACTGACTGACTGCCTGGGTGGGTGTCTGACTGCCTGGTTGGGTAACTGACTACCTGGGTGGGTGACTGACTGCCTGGGTGGGTGGGTGACTGACTGGGTGGGTGACTGACTGCCTGGGTGGGTGGGTGACTGCCTGGGTGGGTAACTGAGTGACTGGTATGGTGGGTGGGTGACTGAGTGACTGACTGCCTGGGTGACTGACTTCCTGGGTGGGTGACTGACTGTCTGGGTGGGTGGGTGACTGACTACCTGGGTGGGTGACTGACTGCCTGGGTGGGTGACAGACTGCGTGGGTGGGTGACAGACTGCCTAAGTGGGTGGGTGACTGATTGCCTGGGTGCCTGACTTCCTGGGTGGGTGACTGACTGTCTGGGTAGGTGGGTGACTGACTACCTGGGTGGGTGACTGACTGCCTGGGTTGGTGACTGACTGCCTGGGTTGGTGACTGACTTCCTGAGTGGGTGGGTGAGTGACTGACTGCCTGGGTGGGTGACTGAGTGGGTTGACTGAGTGGGTGGCTGAGTGACTGGGTGGGTGGCGAGTGACTGGGTGACTGGGTGGGTGGGTGAGTGACTGGGTGAGTGACTGGATGGGTGACTGACCTTGACCGGGTGGGTGCTGCATCCTGCTTCCTTGCCCGCCAGATGCTTCCCCCCCCCTGCCCTGATATCCCCACGGTGCTGCTCGGGGTGGGGGGTAGGCTCAGGGGGCGCAGGGGGGGGGAAGGGAGGCAGGCGGCTGTGGGGGGCAAGACTGGCGGGCTTATTCCACGGCTGCTGCCTGGGACAGGAGGAAGGCATGTGGGGAGCTGGGTTGGTGGGAGTGGGCTCGCCACGGTGCTTCCCCTCCGTCCCACGTTGGGAGTGGGGGGAGCAGGCCCACAGGCAACAGGTGCACGGGAATCGCCGCCATTTTTTTTTTAATAAAACGGGCACGGCCACGAAGGGGGCCTGAACGCCAGGCCCCCTCACTCATGGGGCCTGAGATGCCAACCCCGGCAGACCCCCCCTGTTGGTGGCCTGATCACACACACATCCCCCCTCTCTCTGCACTCACAAACACATCCCCCCTCTCCCTGCACTCACACACACATCCTCCCTCTCCCTGCACTCACACACACATCCTCCCTCTCCCTGCACTCACACACACACACATCCCCCATCTCCCTTCACTCACACAAACACACACACATCCCCCCTCTCCCTGCACTCACACACATACATCCCTCCTCTCCCTCCACTCACACACAGACACATCCCCCCTCTCCCTGCACTCACTCACAAACACATCCCCCCTCTCACTGCACTCACACATACCCACTCCCTGCACCTCACACACACATCCCCCTCTCCCTGCACTCACACACACACATCCCTCCTCTCCCTGCACTCACACACATACATCCCTCCTCTCCCTCCACTCCCTCACACACATCCCCCCTCTACCTGCATCAGAAGCTATCAGATTGGTTTACAGCCTATCACATGGTGAGACCGTCGCTGTAAAAATCAAATTCTACTGACTACTGAGATTTAGATCGCTCCGTCGCTGTCGCGCCTACTATAAGCGCATGTGATGGATTCAATGCATTTGTTTTGGCGCGACGTTGTGCCGCTGTCGCTGGCACTATAAGTGCAGCCTTAGTCATTCTAACCCATGTGTGTGTGTGTGTATATATATATATATATTGCAGACCTGCCTAAGACATGCAGATGAGCATACAGTTATATTTGTATATATATATATATATATATATATATATATATAACTGTATATATATATATATATATATATATATATATATATATATATATATATATATATATATATATATATATATATATATAATACTGAGTTAAGTTATGGTGAGTAAAAAAAGTGACAAAAACCCTCCACAGGAAAGCAAATATGCAAATACAACTGTATGCTCATCTGCATGTCTTAGGCAGGTCTGCAACCCTGCCTTTCCCCATTATCACCCAGCATACAGCACTTCCACTGCAGAAAGGGATTCTGGGAAATGACATGCAAATGAGCACACAGTGTCACTTTTTGCCTCAAAAACCATTTTTAACATGGTTCCCTATAGGCTTAAGCTTGCTGCATGGTCACAGCTTTTAGCACAGCCAGGGTTAAGGTGCATACCCAGAAAACCACCCACAGACAGCTGTTTCAACCTTGATGGGTCTCACCCTGGCTGTGCTCAAATGAAAAGGACAAAGACAATCCCCTTAGTAGCACTCTAAATTACACCATAAATAATCTACAAATAAAGATTATATTAAAAGAACCAGATGCTCTGCCGAGTCAGAAAAATGAACAAGGTTTTATTGAAATTACAGCAAGACACACTAACTTAAAAACATAAATATACTAAAGACAGCCTGGAAAAATATATATCAAAAATATATAGAAAAGGACTACGAATCAAAAAAAGGATATATTCTATATGTGAAACAAAAAAAAAAAAAAAACTAGATTGTGTCTAAATCAAATTATAATAAATATATAATGACACCAAAAAAGCTTAATGTAACAAAAAATGGCAATACAAAAATATATATATCCCTACTGGCATAAATGCCTAGATGAAAAATATATGATGTGAATCATGGCATTGGGAAAAGTATGTAGTCAATGACCCAGTATATAGCCAGGGAAAATAATATATCACCAAGAAAAAAAAGGGAAAAAACACACAGGGAAAAATGATATAGAAATAGTAATCATACCCTGAACAGCAATTCCCAAAAATAAGAACAATGAATACTGATGCAGCAAAAAAATATAACTATAATAGACATATTAACAAACAGAATCATAAGTGTGGAAAACACTGCAGTGCAAAGCACTGCAAGGACAAAAAATGCCAAGACAGCAAAGAGAGGTGATACTCAGCTGCAGCTTAATTGCGTGAGGCATGTGTCCATGTAGTAGTAGTGGATGTATTCCAATGCTTGTTCATAGCAGAAATAAGAAAAGTCCATAATGCTGCAACAGATCCAGATCGAGTCCATCCAAATAAAGATCACATAAAGGCTGTCAAGTAGTAAACACTCAACGCGTTTCACCCGTCGGTGGGCTTCTTCCCGGAGTGGTAAAACTAAAGTGAAGGCGTGCAAGTTTTTATAGGAATGAAAGTAATCAGTTGCAGCATTGCTCAAAATTCCCCGGCCAATTAGAGAAACAGGCTAAGATTAGTTGCGTCACACGCACCAGTGCAGGCAATACTTTAATTACTTAAGGCAACAACAGTTTGAGCCGGTATACTCGCAATGGTGCGCATGCGCATTATAACTTATTCAATCCACAGCCGAAATCGCAGCCGCCAAACATATGAATAGGCATTCATGTTGCATAAGATCGCAAGTAATAGGCAACGGAAATCCCTTGAAAAATTACTGGTGCAGCTACATATATATTAGTCATCTGCACCGCTACTCATCGCAATCCCAATGATGTATGTTGCATAAGATCGCGGGTAATAGGCAACGGAAATCCCTTAAAGATTACTGATGTAGTTGCATATATATTACTCGCCTGCACCGCTACTCATCCCAGTCTCAGTGATGCCAAAAATATCATAATACTAGTGTTGGTTGTCAGTAAAATTTCTAAAGACATATACCAACTGTAACAGCTATCGCATAATACAATAACAGTACATCTGAATAAGAGGCGTCCCCATCTAGGTTGTGACTCTGAAGCAGAAGTTGTGCTGGATCAGACGTCATTGAATGATGTATTGGGTGACGTCATCAGGCAATCACATCAAGGACTGGAGCAGTTATAGGTGTCATTTCATATGTCAATGCACTGACGAGAGAGAAACATACATGTTAAAGAGATAGAGCTATAATGTACATAATGCTAATATTAAGTACAGAAAAAAACTGATGAGATGGGTGAAAGAGTAGATGATCACATTATAACATTAAAAATAATTTATAAATTTAAAAAAATAAATAGTAAAACAGAGAGGAAACGAAATAATATATGGATTTACATATCTAATTTCAAAGGTTGGGGCATGCATCTCCGCAAACATATAAAGATATTTAAGACCCACAATATTTCCTGAATATACAGATGCCAGTATTGAACTACAGAAACATAGCAAACCCTAAGGAATCATTAAGTCCCATGGGCTGCATAGTGTTGAGAAGGACGATCCAGCGACATTCCTTCTTAAGGAGTGCTTTCTCCAAATCCCCATCCCTAATGCCTAAGGCCACTTTATCAAAGGCAAATGCTGACAGACACACATCCCCCATCTCCCTTCACTCACACAAACACACACACATCCCCCCTCTCCTTGCACTCACACACATACATCCCTCCTCTCCCTCCACTCACACACAGACACATCCCCCCTCTCCTTGCACTCACAAACACACCCCCCCCTCTCCCTGCACTCACACACATCCTCCATCTCCCTGCACTCACACACACACACACATCCCCCATCTCCCTTCACTCACACAAACACATACATCCCCCCTCTCCCTGCACTCACACACAGACACATCCCCCGCTCCCTGCACTCACTCACAAACACATCCCCCCTCTCCCTGCACTCACACATACCCACTCCCTGCACATCACAAACACATCCCCCTCTCCCTGCACTCACACACACACATCCCTCCTCTCCCTGCACTCACACACATACATCCCTCCTCTCCCTGCACTCACTCACACACATCCCCCCTCTACCTGCATCAGAAGCTATCAGATTGGTTTACAGCCTATCACATGGTGAGACCGTCGCTGTAAAAATCAAATTCTACTGACTACTGAGATTTAGATCGCTCCGTCGCTGTCGCGCCTACTATAAGCGCATGTGATGGATTCAATGCATTTGTTTTGGCGCGACGTCGTGCCGCTGTCGCTGGCACTATAAGTGCAGCCTTAGTCATTCTGACCCATGTGTGTGTGTGTGTGTGTGTATATGTTTGTGTATGTGTTTGTGTGTGTGTATATATATATATATATATATATATGTATATATATATGTATATATATATGTAATGGGTAAACAACCCCCCCACCCAATCGCATATAGGATGTGTGCGGGGAACCTAATGTTACCTGGTGTGGTGCTTTATACCTGTCAGGCTCATAGGAGGCCTGAGCCTCCGCTAGTGAGAGCCTGGGGTGAATCTCTGGAACGTTCTCCTCGGTCAGCGCCTCCACCTATGTAGGATTCTATAGGAATGTAGAATGGGCCTTGCATAGGAACCTACCCAGAAACCACATACACCAGGGTTATGGCTAAAAAGTTTACTGAACGAGCAAATAACACAATAACATCACATCACATCATATTGTATAGCAACACAACACAGAATATCATACTTTTACAGTTCAACATCATCAGTACTGTATGCACAATGATATATATGCCACCCTCTGCCACTAGCCAGCAGCTATAACCTTGCCCCTAACTGGGCTATAATCTCCTTACACAGTATCCCCAAAGTCCTTGTATCCAAAGTCCCAAGAGTCCCACAACCCCACCCACGTGTGGAACAGCGCTGCCCACTAAGATGAAGTGTATAGGTGGTGCAGTTGGTGACTTTGATTATACCTTCCCGGTGCTCCTGCTACCGGGTGCGCAGATGACCTTTACTTGGAATCCCTTGCTCCAGGAGATGATCCAAGATGCCTCCGCCTCAACGGTGGGTGGCTCCCGCATGGAGTGATCCACCTTTATAATGTCTCTTTTCTCTGCTAACGCAGAGGATGTATTACCTTCACAGCAATTGCCAGGATAGTCACGGTTCCTGGCTGGACCCTCACTTGTCTAGGTTCTACAGGACCCTGTTCCTAGTCTAAGGGGAGTCCCTGTAGTAACCACAAGCTGAGGTGAGTAGGGCCTAGCTGGGGGCTAAGGGGAGACTTCTGGCCTAGTGCATGAGGCTACTTTCCTCCCTGCACAAACACACCCTCCCCTCTCTGTGTCCCAGCTCCTAACTGACAATCCCTGTCTTCACACAACATTGTTGCAACTTTGCAGCATGAGAATCTGTCAGCCTTATTGGCTGTCTGGCTGCCTGTGACCAGGGTGAAAGTGCAATCCCCAGAGGCTTCTGGGAACTATAGTCCTTGGTGGCTCTCTTTAACATTGGGGCCTCTGTAATGGCCGCCGCCGCTGCTAGCTGCGCATATGCGAACTGTGGGATGTCCCTGACTATGGAGCGCCTCTTCTCACTCCCTGTAATGGCTGCCATATCGCATCTGAGGCTATACTGCACTCGCGAACTTCCGCGTATACGCAAACGCACACAAAATGGCGGCGCTCTGTAGCTGATGTCGCCGGGAGCCCCCGGTGACGCGATGACCCCTGCAAGTGCCCTCATGCTATCGCAGGTAGGAGAGAGAGAACTGAATGTCTGTGGAGGCAGAGGGGACCTGGCTACATATATATATATATATATATATATATATATATATAATCAAAAAATAAATAGATGATACCGTTCTGTGGCTA
Source organism: Ascaphus truei (assembly GCF_040206685.1). NCBI lineage: Eukaryota > Metazoa > Chordata > Amphibia > Anura > Ascaphidae > Ascaphus > Ascaphus truei. Next base: position 44,908,338 of record NC_134492.1, on the reverse strand, counting down.
ACGAAATGCTTTTATTTGTGCGAGCTTTCGACCTAACACGGTACTGATACCTCTACATATATATATATATATATATATATATATATATATATATATATATATATATATATATATATATATATATAGCCATGCATAATAATGGTATACTACTTTCCTCTCTGTTGGAAGTAAGTCCTGATAAGTACAGGTATGCCAGCAGTAGTTATGGAGGTTTTCCCTCACACCCTGGTGAGGTGCCCTATGTATGGAGGGGAGTGGCTGTATGCTCTGAGTCCCTGGATAGTGACATCAGGGATGCGCCTGCCTCCTGAAGTATATAAGGCACAACACTGTCAGTTAGTGTGGGTTCCAGCAGTTATGTGAAGTAGCTGGTAAATTGTATTCTCCTGCATAAGGGATTGTAGGAACACTTTGTGACCCTAGTGCAGTAACTAGCGGTGCAAGTTGACCAATCAAGACTGTCATAAGCCACTCTGTGACCAGGGACCTGGCACAGGGGTGATCTCTCAAAGAGAAGAGGGAATCCCACTTCAATACGGGAGGGCGTACCTGGCAAAGGGACAGCACGAGGAGATGTGCGGCTAGAACCGGCAGCTGCATGGGGCAGTCTGCTACATCCCAATCTACAATAAAGATGACCTTGTTAATGAAACCCCCACTGTGTGAGAGTGAGATTACTCAACAGTGGCAGTCACCACCAATAAGGAGTTCCTCACCAGGACCATCTCCCTGCGGAAGCACAGATCGTGATGAGGTGGAGGCGCTGCACATGATGTAAGTTGAACTCGCACCCACTACCTCAGCTACCTGTCCTGATGACATCCCCTAATACCATCAAGCGGGAGACTCAGGAGTCCTGTTGCCTACAGGTGCACCACCAAACACGAACACGTAATGGGGACTGGTTAGACCACCCGGGCCAATGTGAGATTGGGGGGGGGGGGGAAACCCGTTACATATATATATATATATATATATATATATATATATATATATATATATATATATATATATATATATATATATATATATATATATATATATATATATGTAACGGGTTTCCCCCCCCCCCAATCTCACATTGGCCCGGGTGGTCTAACCAGTAGATATATAGATATATAGATATATAGATATAATCTGAAAATGTGACTCTCTGATTTTTGCCTCATGTGTACAACAGAAACTCTTAGATCTTTTCTCTATGTGTACTATTAACTGCAAATGAAGGAAATGTATGAGATTTTTGATAGCTGTGTATATACTATTACATATAATGTAATAATGTTCATTTATTAAACGTTTTAGAATCAGTAATGAACCTATACGTCTCCACACCACTTCTAGATTAGAATGTTGTCATGCATACCAACAATCATATAATATTTTCTCCTCTAGTACCTGCTTTTAATTTGTCACCCACTTAATACATATGATTTATGTTTCTTAAGCAAACAAGGTTAACTATAGCTCAGTGCTTCGGTGACACTGATAAAAGTAGAAATGAATAATATCACTCTATATTCGTCATGTAATGCATCCCCTAATTCTGTCTGTCCCATCTAATCAGCAGCCATACGTATTGTATGCGAAGTAAAAAAAAATGTAAAGGTAGTCAATAAAGCGAAGGCCCATTTATAATCAGTTTCAGTGCGCTGCATCAGTTTTCAGCTTAAAACACAGAGCTGGTATCTTTCTTTTAATAACTGCCTACAGTACTATGCTTTTGTTATGCAATAGAAACTGATAATAGATTAAATGGAAGCACAGCTGTCTACAGAGCAGAATACAAAGGAAAAAGAGGCAAATGGTAAATTGACAAAAGTCTCCCTTGGTACAAAACCAGTGCAAAAAATAAAAAGCAGTATACTTATCAAAGAAAATAAATCCCACTGAAAGCAATACGGGGTATATCTACAGAATGTATTAAGGTTATGTCTTCATTTCAACGTATCCATATACGTTACGCATATCCCCAAACGCTACGTTGATCAGCCTGTTTCCTTAAAAATAAGGGAACCTAACATTTTTGCAGACTTGAAGCTTCTTCATATGCAAATCATATGGTAATGAGCACGTTACCTACCGCCGGAGACCCTCAGGCCTGCACTACTGTTAACGTTATGCTAATAACAACCATATTTAGCACCTGCTGAAAGCTGCCCACACTTCTAACCCCTGAGGAGCATTGCATTATTTCTCCAAATTGCCAACAAGGGAAAGTATTAAGTTGTACCACACTCATATAAATGGAGGAATTAACCCTTTCATTTCATGTTATACTAAGAAGTGGCATAGCTAGACATGTGTAGACCCCAGGCAAAATTAATTCAGGGCCCATATACATATATACATATATATATATATATATATATATATATATATATATATATATATATATATATATATATATATATATATATATATATCCTCTCTCTCCCCTTTCTCCCCTCTCTCCTCTCTCCTCTCTCTCTCTTCTCTCTCTCTCCTCTCTCTCTCCTCTCTCTCCTCTCTCCTCTGTCTCTCCTCTGTCTCTCCTATCTCCTCTCCCTCATGTCTTTCATTTCCCTCTTATGTATTTCTCTCTTGTACTCCATTTTCTCTCTGTGTCTCTTCCTTCTGTATCCTTTCCCTTTCATGTCTGTTTTTACCCCCATGATTTAACCCTTCCCTCCCTCTCACCTTTCCCAGCCTGTCTCTCAGGCTGTAGCTCCAGCCCCACGCTGCTCTACTTGAAGCCCCGCCCACTGACCTAGGCCCCGCGCACCTGCAGAGGCTCTGCAGAGGAAGGAATTTCCCCTCTGTCTTCCTACTGCATCTCTGCCCCGCCACCTGACACAGGCCCCCCACCCCACATTCAGAGGAAGGGATTTCCCTTTAACACACACCGGGCTGCTGACAGGGGGGGGGGAGAGTGGGCCCCCCAAGAGCTCGGGCCCCTGGGATTAGCCTGGGATATAGCTACGCCACTGATACTGATGTAGCCAGGCTCCCAGACTCACCCTATTGTATATGTGTTGGAAGGTTGCAGCCGTGCAGGGAGCGCTCCGGCGTACCAGAGGCTCCGCAGTATCAGAGCGCGATCAGGGTGCCGCCATGTTCAATGCTCGCGCAGGCACGGCGGGTCACGGAGGTGGCTAGGGAGCAGAGGTTTCACATGCGCGGCCGCAGGTTGCAAAGCCCGCGAAGGAGGGATGGCTCCAATAGGGTGGAGCGTTCGGGACCATGAGTCCCAGTAGGCACAGCGAGACCATGTGACTCCAGGGAACCTATAGGGTGGCCAGGATATCGGGAGGAAGGTTAAAGAGTGGTACAAGGGAAGCACATTAGTCAGAACGGAGCAGGAGGAGGAAGGAGACGGAGCTCAATGTGTAGGGAGGCCAACAGCCCCTACACTAGGCCTTATGCCCTGGCCCAGTTAGGCCCTGACTCCCCGTAGAGTGGAGCGCATGTAGGGACTGGCCACAGTAAGGTTGCAGTTCCCCTTTTTTGTGTATCGGACAATCATAAGTACAGAGAACGTTGTATATCCAGCCGGAGGTTTGGGCTCAAACTTCTACTATGCAGCAGCAGCGACCGACCGGGTGGGATCGCCCCGAAAGGTAGCTCCAGGACCCAACCGTCGTCTGATCCTTTGTGAAGCTCCCTGGCAGGCCTGCGCACTGGAGTGCCCGACAGGTAACCATCAATAAGTGCACCAACTATATCACATATCTATACAGGACATAGTGGCTGCGTAGTCACCCTAATTCATATCTCACTCGAGGGTGGGGGAACACTAAGTGTGGTTATTGGACACGGGGTGGGATCACCCAGTGAAAGGGGGTAGCGTCCTGTGAGACGCAGTAGTTAGTTTCTCCTCTAGGGAGGGTCACCTGTTGATATATCAAGCTTATGGTTGCGATAGTAAAGTCATTGGTTGTTTTACATGCTGTGTGTGTGGAGTGATATATATTTGTCCTGCGAGGAACCACTCCCCCTCTGGTGGGAGCCATCGCAGGTGGAGGCGCTGCACCAAGTACGAGGTTATCCATATCATTACATGTGCCCCAGGCTCTCCGCGGCGGAGGCTCCGGCCCCGCGAGCCTACAGGTTATACAGCATTGGTAGCGGTCTGTGGTCTGTGTTCACTAGGAAACAGGGCTACATTTGGAGGCGCTGCTGAGATCTTAGACCTGGGGTTCCCCTTTTATACACACACACCGCGACCTGTCCACAATGAGTCTCCCCTCGCGTCAGAGTGTGCGCGACTGGGCGCAGCAAATGCAAACTCCCGCCCGCCACGTGGTGGCTGTGAGTCAAGTACCTATGGCCTTACCCTTCGAGACCTTACAAATGGCCCTACGACAATCATCAGGATTTGCCAAGGCCCGCCTGGTGGACGTTCTTATAGACCAAGACGCCAAGTGGAACACCTTGCTAGAGTATTGTCGCTGAGATTTGGTGGTACTCGAGCCCTCTGTCCCCCAATACCTGCAACTCCCCAACTCCCCTCCCGGTGGAAGCCACTTTGTCTACCCACTCCGGGACATACCCCCTGAGTGGCTGGGCGATGACTGCCAAATTCCCACCTCCGCTCATTATTCGGCAAGTGAAGCGGGTAGCTGTCGGTCGGATTTCAGTTACCAAGGGTCCAGTGTATCCGAGGAAGCTGGACTGTGTAGGGATATGCTACAGAAACTTAATGAGAAGGTAGGCCAGTTAACCGCCCCACCCAGTTTGCCACCGTTAGTGGAAGCCCTCACACTGGCCACCCACTCCCAAAATTACCGGAAGCTGAAGGCCTTCTCCGGGACCCTCCCCGTTCCAACGGGGGAAGATGGGATAGACCCATGGAAGGAACACACCTGGGGTATAATGGAAGAATGGTCCTGTACGGACGCGGTAAAACGCCAACGTATCATGGAATGCCTGAGGCCTCCAGCGTCCACTCTGGTCAGCATTCATTGAGAGCAATATCCGGATTTGACCTCTCACATGATGGTCGAATTCTTGACAGAGGCTTATGGCTTAACCGAGGATGATGGGGCCCTGTGGGCCAAATATTATGCCATCAATCAAAAGGACGGAGTAGACTTATCCGCCTACATCCATCGGGTACAGATAGCATTATGCCCCTTACTTCCCCACAAGTAGGTTATGGCTTCTCAAATGGATGAGTACCTCCGTTAACAATATCTGCGAGGGTCCAGCCCAAACCATCCCATTGCAAACATGATCCGCGATAACCTCACCCGGGGGAGCCCCCCCTCGTTCACCAAGTTGTTACAGCAAGTCAAGGAACATGAGGCTCAGCTAATGCTTCATTCTCTGCAGAAAATAAAAGGAACCGTCACTCCCAAAAGTAAGGGAGTTAGTGAGAAGAAGGAAGACCCTTCGGATAAACACGGGCCTGAGCGGTCGAAGTACTCTGGGCGAACCTCACCTCCTTACAACCGCCACACCCCGCCGCGGGACCTGTCCTGTTATATATGTGGGAAGAAAGGACACATTTCATATCATTGCCGAATGGGAGAACCTTGGGACCGGAGCCACTCCCCCAAGAAGTTCACGCCTAACGCCATGGTCTGTGGAGTCTACACCGCCAACGGAGAAGACGGACCGGCACCAACTCTACCCGGACCCCGGGAGGTCACTGATCCAGACCCGACCTCCAACCAAGGTGGTGAAGGTCCCAGGGACTGGAACAATCGGGTGGGCCCGGTGGCTCTTATACGTGTACTGGTGGACGGCATCTACTCCTCCACCTTACTGGACACGGGATCCCAAGTGACCATCATATATCGAGGGTTCTATGATCAACATCTTCAGAATAGGCCACTGAAGTCGGCCGAACACATCAAAGTGAGGGGACTGAGCAATTAAGACTACCCCATCGATGGTGTCGTGACGGTGTCCCTGGAGATTCAGCAGCTCAACACCGGGAAGTCACATCCCATGAACGTGGATGCCCTTGTGTGTCCGGAGCTCAAAGATCTACCTAAGTACCCAATCATTCTGGGAACTAATGCGGACATTGTGCAAGCTGTTATCCGGGCCTATTTGCAAGAAACGAACGAATTACCCATGTCCAGTCTCCAACTGCAGCTTGTCCAGGTGGACCCGGACCCTTCCCCATCGGTCCCCGAAGGGGAAGGGCTGTTGTTCTGCGGCAGAGCGGGTTTAACCAAGATTCCGCCAGGGGCAATACAGAGAATACCAGCCTGGTGCGCATATGCTTAACGAGCAGGCACAGAACAGTTTTTTTCACTGGAGAGTACGCCTGAGGAAGATGCTAACAGAGGATACCGGTTAGTGCCTGAATTTCGGGATTGGACGGCTGCCATCCCTCGTCGCATCTATGTAATGATCCAGAATCTATCACCCTTCACCATGGCCATAGATTTGGGACAAAGATTAGGGAGGATCTACCTGGTCAGTTCAGTGGACGAGGCTGTCCAAGTCCATGCCACCCGAACTGAATGCCCCTCGGCGGGGCTGGATTTCGATTTCGGCTCATCTGGGGTGCCCGAAGAATGGAAGGAGCGATTGAGGGTCGAATTGGAAGGGAGGCGAGACGTCTTCTCTACTGGAGAAATGGATGTGGGGTGCAGTCGCAGAGCCCAGCACACTATCCGAATGAGTGATGCGACTCCCTTCCTGGAGCGCTCCCGGCGCCTCGCCCCTAGGGACGTCGATGAGGTACGGGCCATGCTTCAAGAGATGGAGGAGGCCGGGATCATCACGGAATCAAGAAGCCCCACGCCTCACCCATCGTGGTGGTGAGGAAAAAGAATGGGACAGTGAGATTATGTGTGGATTACAGGACTCTGAACAATCATACGGATCCTGACCAGTATAACCTCCCCCGCATAGAGGAAATCCTGAATGGGAGCAAATGGTTCAGTGTGTTGGATCTCCGGTCCGGGTATTACCAGGTACCCATGAGCCCCGAGGATCAAGAAAAAACTGCTTTTATTTGTCCGCTGGGGGTTCTACAAATTCACTCGCATGCCCCAAGGCATTTGTGGGGCGCCGGCCACATTCCAGCGGCTAATGGAGAAAACCTTAGGGGACTTGAACCCTCGAGAATGTCTAGTGTATTTGGGCAACATATATTTAAAATCAGAGACAGAACATAAAACACAGACAGAGCTCAGTTTTTAGCACATCCAGTGAAACTCATACACGGTACAGTGCCTAAATATATATGTATAAATATCAAGTAAAATGGTCTTTTAGTTTAACATTTTTGGCCAAAATTGTTGTAAGCCCCTGAGCCAACTGCACGGCAGACCACAATTCAGGGGTCCTTAACGCTAATATAAATTCTTAATAACCTGTATGGGGAACTTAATGGCTTATTTGGGCGACATCATCGTCTTTGGCCGAATGCTAGAGGAACATGAGACCCGGCTCCTGAAGGTGCTCGACCGGTTAGCCTGGGAGGGGCTCAAGTAATCTTTGGATAAATGCCGATTTTGTAGGCATCATCGTCTTTGGCCGAATGCTAGAGGAACATGAGACCCGGCTCCTGAAGGTGCTCGACCGGTTAGCCTGGGAGGGGCTCAAGTAATCTTTGGATAAATGCCGATTTTGTAGGACATCTGTGACCTACGTGGGACACATCGTGTCTGCGGAAGGAATAGCCACTGGTCCAGCTAAAATAGAAGCCGTAGTAAGCTAGCCCCGACCCAATAACGTGGTGGAATTGCGCTCATTCTTGGGGTTCTGCGGCTACTATCGTAGATTTGTGGAGGGATATTCTCGTCGGGCCAAAGCCCTCAACAGTCTTCTCAAAATATATCCCGAAGACACAGGGCGAAAGGCTACTCCCACCCAACAGCCCTTCGGGGACAAATGGACTCCAGAGTGTGAACAGGCTTTCCTGGACTTGAAGCAGAGTCTGACAGCGGCTCCGGTGTTAGCCTATGCCGACCCCGAACAACCTTATAACCTACATGTGGACGCTAGTCTAAGTGGACTAGGGGTGGTACTGCATCAGAAACATACAGAAGGATTACGACCTGTGGCCTACATCAGCCGCAGTCTGACGGCCAGTGAGCAGAACTATCCAGTACATAAGCTCGAGTTCCTCGCCCTGAAGTGGGCCATCGTGGATAAACTCCATGACTACCTCTATGGGACCTCGTTCGAGGTGCGCACCGACAATAATCCCCTCACCTATATTATGACTTCAGCCAAGCTAGATGTGGCGGGACATCGTTGGCTAGCAGCACTCTTCAACTACAATTTCACCTTGAAATACAAACTGGGTCCCCTGAATGTAGGGGCCGATGCCCTATCTAGTCGACCGGGGCTGGTCCAACCCCCGACGACGATCAATGGGAAGAAATCCCTGGACCTGGGATGCGAGCTCTGTGCTGCACCGCAGCCATAGTGAATGATCAATTAGCCTTCTCCGAATTAAGAGTGGTGGATTCTTTAGGGTGTGCGTCCAAAGCCATCCCGGAAGCCTATAGGGATCCCAGTGGTATGCACATCACTCCGGACAAGATCATAGCCTGGAAAGACATGGTGCGTTATCAAGTTTGTGACCCGATAGCTGGCGCCATCCGCCATGCTCTTCAGAAAAACCATCTGGATCTACTCAAACATGCCTCTGGCGATTTGGTGGGCATCCTGATGCGAGAGGCAGATACATTTGAGTTGCGGGACAACTTATTATACCGAGTTGTGGAATATCATAACCATCAAAGTAGGCGGCAGCTGGTCCTACCTAAAATGTTACAATATCTGGTGTTGCAATCCTTACATGATGAACATGGTCATTTGGGAGATGACAAAACCTTTGGACTGGTGCGAGACCGTTTCTTCTGGCCCAGAATGAGAGAGGCGGTGGAGCTCCATTGTTGGAGTTGTAGCCGATGCATTCAATGTAAAACACTACCCACCAGGGCCGCCCCAATGGGCCATTTGAAAAGCACGGGTCCCATGGACTTAGTATGCATGGACTTCCTATGTATTGAGCCGGATAGCCGGGGAATCTGCAATGTGCTGGTTATCACCAATCATTATACGAGATATGCGCAAGCCTTTCCGACAAAAGACCAAAAAGCCATTACCGTAGCCAAGGTGCTCTGGGAAAAATACTTCATACATTATGGGCTTCCTCACTGATTACATTCTGACCAGGGCAGAGACTTTGAAAGCAAACTAATAAGGGAATTACTAAAGATCTTGCACATTTCCAAATCTCGAACCACCCCGTACCACCCTGAAGGGACGCATTGCCTGAACGGTTCAATTGCACTCTACTGGACATGCTGGGTACTTTGACGGGGGTGCATAAGACTGAGTGGAGTAGACATATGGAAACGCTAGTACACGCTTACAACTGTACCAGACATGAATCTACCGGATTCTCGCCCTACTTCCTGATGTTCGGAAGAGAGGCCCGACTGCCAGTAGACATACGACTGAGGGTCTCCACTGACGGAGTTCATAATGCCACTCACTTCAAATATGTGCAGAGACTACAAGAGAACCTGCAACAGGCCTATCAGCAAGCAGAAATATCTACGGAAAAACTGAATGCTGGTAACAAGAGACACTACTGCTGCGACACACTTTATTCGAGCAAATACCCAGTATGTACCTGGCAAATACCTGGAATGCGCCGCTCCTCACCTCTGAAAAGCCCCATTGCATTTGCCTTCCCAGCCTGGGTTCATGCCTGGCTGATGGGCGGCTGATCTGTTAAATGATAATGATTAGGATTTAATAGGCTGCAATGCTTCGCGTGTCTACCAGATGGCATAAATTCATGAATTGTAATGCAGTATATATATATATATACTGTGCAGTATTGCAGCCAGCGGGAATAAAATGCTTCAATCCCTGCCTGGAAAATACCTCAAGGCACTCGGGCAGAAAACAGTCACAAACCTCAATACACCCGGGTATACTCGAATTCGTGGGACTAGCCGAGCTCGAATAAAGTGTGTCGCCAGTGTATGACCACAAGGTCAAACATCGGGACCTCCAGCCGTTGGATGCGGTACTCCTTCGCAACTTGGGAGTACCGGGAAAACATAAGTTGGCCGACCAGTGGAGAGAAGGAGTTTATGAGGTAGAATCACAGATGCCTGGCCTTCCGGTCTATCGTATCAAGGACTCGGAGGGTCAGGTGAAGGTATGGCATAGAAACCATTTACTTCCTATTCCGCAAGTAGGGGAGGAGGAAGCGGAATTACCAGCTACTTCATTGGATGGAGAGACGCCCCAGAGTGATACAGAGACCGACAATAATATGAATTTCGAAGACCCTCAGGAGGGAACCTCTCAAAGGAGCCCTCAGCAGAGAGCATCTCCCGGTGGAGCTACGGGAAAAGGGCTCGGTGAGCAAACGTCCGATACGGTGGTGCTGGAAAATTCTACGTTGGACCCGCAAAGTCCATGTTTTGTGCCTTTCAATGATCAGGCAGAAACTGTAACTCCCCCAATTGAAGAGGCCGAGCCTCAGGACTGTGACAGTCATTCTCCCGAGGGAGTGACTGACGAACAATTAAGAAGAAGTCAGAGAGTTGGGCAGCCTCCAATGAGGATGACCTATGATCAGTTCGGGGCACCCCATTGAGGCTCAGCAGTGGGCTCGCAGCCGAGTAAAGTCAGTTATCGTGATGTTCAGCGAGATGTATAACCTTATATAGAGTGTATATGTGTCGTTACGTATTCATGCATTTGTACCAGTTGATGATTTAGTATTAAAGCGGGGATGTTGGAGTCCACAGGGGGGAGGATATAGCCAGGCTCTCCAGACTCACCCTATTGTATATGTGTTGGAAGGTTGCAGCCGTGCAGGGAGCGCTCCGGCGTACCGGAGGCTCCGCAGTATCAGAACGCGATCAGGGCACCGCCATGTTCAATGCTTGCACAGGTGCGGCGGGTCGCGGAGGTGGCTAGGGAGCAGAGGTTGCGCATGCGCGGCCGCAGATTGCAAAGCCCGCGAAAGAGTGATGGCTCCTATAGGGTGGAGCGTTTGGGACTACGAGTCCCAGTAGGCACAGCGAGACTATGGAAGGTTAAAGAGTGGTACAAGGGAAGCACGTTAGTCAGAACGGAGCGGGAGGAGGAAGGAGACGGAGCTCAATGTGTAGGGAGGCCAACAGCCTTTACACTAGGCCTTATGCCCCGGCCCAGTTAGGCCCTGAGTCCCCGTAGAGTGGAGCGGATGTATGGACCGGCCCTAGTAAGGTTGCAGTTCCCCTTTATTGTGTACCGGACAATCATACGTACAGAGACAGTTGTATATCCAGCCAGAGGTTTGGGCTCAAACTTCTACTACTACTACGCAGCAGCAGCGACCGACCGGGTGGGATCGCCCCGGAAGGTAGCTCCAGGACCCAACCGTCGTCTGATCCTTTGTGAAGCTCCCTGGCAGGCCCGCGCACTGGAGTGCCCGACAGGTAACCATCAATAAGTGCACCAACTATATCACATATCTATACAGGACATAGTGGCTGCGTAGTCACCCTATTTCATATCTCACTCGAGGGTGGGGGAACACTAAGTGTGGTTATTGGACACGGGTTGGGATCACCCGTTGAAAGGGGGCAGCACCCTGCGAGACGCAGTAGTTAGTGTCTCCTCTAGGGAAGGACACATGTCGATATATCAAGCTTATGGTTGCGATAGTAAAGTCATTGGTTGTTTTACATGCTGTGTGTGTGGAGTGATATATATATTTGTCCTGCGAGGAACCACTCCCCTTCTGGTGGGAGCCATCGCAGGTGGAGGCGCTGCACCAAGTACGAGGTTATCCATATCATTACACGTGCCCCAGGCTCTACATGGCAGACGCTCAGGCCCTGCGAGCCTACAGGTTATACAGCATTGGTAGCGGTCTGTGTTCACTAGGAAACAGGGCTACACTAAGATATATCGTGAAACATAAAAATCGCTGAAACACAACAAATTGATTTGTTTTTTGAAGAGATGAAAGTATAATATTTTATTTAATGATGAAAGTGAATATTAGATATGTATACAAGGTCTACTATTGTATATATTTCATTTATGGTATAAAGTATTTATTTACCAGAATAAATCTGCATATGAGAAAATCATCAAGAAAACAAAAGTAACCAAAATAATATTTAATTACACACAATTCAGGCGCTGTGTGTAAAAAAGAAAATATTTTAACATGGGACGGTGCGGTCCCAGACTGCTGCTGTTCAGACAAATCTCTGTGTTCTTAGCTTCCTTACACACACAAGTCGGAGAGGCTGAGCCTCTGTTACTCAAGGGGTTATTCCTGCTTCTAGCACAGGTACAGCAAGTGTCCTAAGGTATACACAAGAGTCTGTGAGCAGCTTCTGAGGGATCCACCATGTCTTAACATTGAACCTGTGGCAGCAGAGACATCTGCGAAACGCATTGTTCTATTGTTGGCGTGGACGTTTGGCATCCGACAGCCACTGTAGTTTCCAGGAACAGCTGCCATACAACTCTGCACCCCGGACGCAGCAGCAGAGATTTGTCTGCACCGCAGCAATCTGGGACCGTACCGTCGCCGCCGGAGCAAGCACTACATGTGAGTGCACTGTTAATGTGTCTTAATAAATGTATCTACCTTCTTTTAAAACATCCTCTCCATGTATATTGTTCCACACTGAGGATCTACATCTGAAATTGGAAGAACTTACATCCACTACCCATTGGCGATCCAATCTGTGGATTCAGGGAAGAGGGAGAAACCCTGAGAGACATCATTGAAATATTCCATTCAGGGCTTCCCTGCTCACACATGGCCGTGTGAGTAGCATCACTGTTATTTTCCCATCACATTGGCCCCGTCCCCATCCCTGCTTATCATTACACATTGGTTCTGATTGAATGACATTGCCTTTCCTTTTATCTTGTTTATCTATTTATATTTGACCCTGTGCTCCCCACTTTATTTCCACCAACTTCCATGAGGATCCTATATTGGGTTGAGCAGCGTATACTGGACCATAGTGCATTGTATATATATATATATATATATATATGTGCACGTGAGGGTCCATCAATACGGTAATATACCCCCTCCCTGGTTTAGCGAGAGCGCCGTAGTTTTTTCCTTCACTCAAACAAAGACTGCTTGTCCCATTGGTGCGTTGTGTATGTCCCACTGCAGCATGCTCCTGGTGGCACTAACGTTGGCTACTGTACATCTGTACAAACCATTATAAAAGGGACATAAAAATACAACAATATTCCGGCTGTGTACAGTATTTACAGCAATATCAGCATATCAAATAAACCTATTGATCATTTATTGTTTTTAACCCAACTGATTGGTGAAGAATGGTACTTGTATAAACTAGTGCAAGTACTATAATCTCCCGACTGCAAAACTTGGGCAAAATCAATGTAAAAGAATTGCACCAAATTTATCAAAGGGAAATCTGCAAAGGGGCAATGTATAAACAGTTAGTTATTTATTTGAAAACTAAATGAAACAGATAAAGTTAAATTTAAAACCCATAAATCATTAGCAGCATATTTTGGTAAGTCATTATTCATGTTCTTGCATTTGGAGCACATTTTCTTATTCTTTGTATGGTGTGCATCTGAATTTTTCCAGTTTTATTCCTGTTTTGCAGACATAACAGAACTGATCCTTCAAGTCTGTAGGGCTTATGTACTAAATTATGTTTAGAAAAAAAAAAAAGATTGTGCTCCTCAATTTCAATGCTAAAAAAGCAATACTAACCTTCGAAAAGTGTGCGGGGAACACAGGACTTCTGGCTTCTGGGGCTCATATCCTACATATCTCGTTAGCAGTGCAGCGCCTCCATCTGCCGTAGGCTCCAGGAACTAAAGGTGATCTCCCACGGTAGAACTTATTACCTCTCCCCCCAAGTAAGGTCACGCACTAGGCAGGAAGTATAACAACAGGAACGGTTTATTATCTCTTCTGTACAGCACAGTAAAAAGCAGGCTTCTGCCCAATGCAGTAACTCTCAGCTACCACTGAAGGATGCTCCCTGGACCGTCACTACAGGCCAAGGGCACCCACAGCCGTCCTAGCTCTTCCCTGCCTCCCTAGCAGAGGCAGAGGTATGGTCCACACTCACTCTCCCCCGGAGGGAAGAGGACTAGAGAAGGCCCAATAATAAATGTGTGACCGGCCTTCCTCAAGTGGGGAAAGGCACTCTTGAATTTAGGGCGGCCCTGCACTTAAGTACTGCCAGGAGTTGGCCACCAGGTCTGGCTCATGATTGGTCATTCCCAGGCTTGATGTCATCACCTCCTGCTGTCACTCAACTGCAGCTCATCGGAGGGGAGAACCCCATATCAACTACTGGCAACCTGATTGTACCAGGGTTTACTGCCAGCCCAAGGGCAGAATAGTAGCCATCAGGTGACCTGGCTACATGTGTATATAAAAAAAATGAATAACTAGTATTTGTAATTATAAAATGTTAGTGTAATACTATTTACAATAGCAACACTGTAAAAATAAGTGCCCCTGCTTCAATTTTACACAAAAAAGCCATATGGGACGCTTAGCACCCAGGCCCCTATTTATTCATAGGACATTAATAATTTGAATCCTTTTCTCAATACAGATGCAAGCATACTGTAATTTTGAATATGGTCACCTGCCTTAAAATAGCTAACAAAGAATTCTGTGTGGGCTTAGAGCAAAAACAGAATATGTAATTTCTATGTTAACAGAGGTAGCATGATAAATTGAGGAATACATATTTTAACAAAGAGAGAAAGAAGTGGAGCAGGTGTAACTAAGCAGCATGTGGCTATTATGAATGCAAATGACAAGGTACTCAGCATCCAGTGAAACCGTGTGCTGCAATAAAGATTCTGAAGCATTTTGCGCTCCTTTTAAAATTACAGATTGAACATAAAGAACAACAATGTAAAAATAAAATCAACGCTTTTTTTAAAAGCAGGGAAGCAGGTGTATTCAGAACATTGCCGTTTCAACAGTTTGCTTATTACAAATAAATATAACAACCTCCATAGATTTATCATATTCAAAACACCTTTCTGTTGCATAGGCAAAAATAACTGCGCAAGTTTTACAATTAAGTTAGATAAATACAAGGTCAGTTTCACGTGTGCAAAAGAGTAATATCTTTCTTATTTTTCTATCTATATTGTTCTAAACCATTTTTATGGTGCCCGTTCTTGGATGTGTTTGATTGTCACTTGAACTGTTATTTCTACAAGATCAAGGCTCAGGGTGGACACCAGAACTACCTCAGATTTGCACCACTTTTGCCTTTACAGTATACATAGGAGTTCATTCATAAAGCTGAGATAGTGCCGATTCCACTAACACACGGAATATCCCATTGGCATACTTTTTGCATGACCTGGGCAGGCCTTACAGCCCCTCTCCCCACCCTTTGAACGGAATAAACACACAATGCTTCTTTGAGGAAGCAAGGCCAAAGCTTTATTAAATTATATGAACAACCAGATGACTTTGCTAGGCTGCCCATCAGTAATCTTGAGCCTAGAGCATTGCCACAACTTGTGATTCCCACTGTTGATAGAAATCCAGATCAGTAGATGTATTATTGATAATGAAAGCACTTCCCAAACCGAATAGCCCTGTAAGACATGGCCCACAGTATACCAACTGACATAATAGAACTCACCAAGAAATTGAGCCCAAGCTAGGCCAGCCAACTCTGTCAAGCTGTGACAAATTACACAAGAGAAGAATATTACAAACATTATTATTTTCTTCTTAAAACTTCCTGTTACTTTATTTGACATTTTTTTTACATTCATTTATACAAGGAACTTTCACATGAACTATTTATCCCAAGGATATTACAAATAATTGAGGTTAGAGGAAAGGATATTTCACCAGCAGCAAAGGAAAGGGTTCTGTGATGGCTGATACAATAAATATCTTTAGGGAAAGGTTAGGCATCTTTTTTTTAAAAAGGAAAGTTATACAGGAATATACCAATAAGTAAACATAGCAAGGATGTTAATGGAGGGAGAAATCTGATTCCCATTACTGGAGTCAGGAAGGAATTTGTCCCCTTAAGAGAGAATTGGCTAATGTTTAACTGGGGGTTATTGTTTGCCTTGCTCTGGATCAACATAAATACAAATTTAGGAGGAGTATCTCTATCTTAGTATATGTCCATGAAGTTCCTACATTTTATATAGGTGGAACTTGATGGACATACTGTATGTTTTTTTTCGAACTCATGTCAAATGTAGCTATGTAACTATATGTATATTCATATATATGGGTTTTATTTTCATGGAAAGGTAGACAACAAAAAGAGGGAGGGGCTGCTTCAGTGGACAGTAACAAGGTAGGAGGTCTTTTTCCGGTGTCTTCCTTGAGGACACTCATCCAATAGAACCTAATCCTTAGCTTCTTTTCGTGAACTGGTGGTGAGAGTGGATAGGGATGCCTGGTCATAGTGCAGCAACTTAAGTGCAGGTGCTTTCTTTCTGTCTGAATTTAAAGTGGTGTGCAAAAACTGTTCAAATGCAGAAACTACTGATTTTATGTGGGAGTGTGTATGACCAGTGGGTGGGGTAGGCCTCTGGCCATGTGTAACTTAATATTTAAATATGCTGTGGGCCTAGTGTTTTAGTGAGGGGGCACCACTAAATCATCACCACTGCAGAAGAATCATGAAGGAAAAGGATTGGAGGATGTCAGAGGAGAAGAATGAGATCAAGGTGGTCTTTCAGATGGATGGGGTGGAGCCTTGACTATCATGGTGACAGAGGTTTCCACAGAAATTTGTGGGGAGGTCAGTTAGAATACAACAGGAGCAGAATGTACTTAACTCGGCAGGTAAAGAAATTATAGGGGTTGAGAAACAGACAAAGCAGGTTTTGTTACAATTAAGGAGTTTTTTGGGGTAATTGGGAGTTGGGTTCGGGTCAGGATAATAATGCAGGAGAAAAAGCGGTAGCAAAGGAAACATTTTAAAAGAAGTGAGTGTAAGGGGGATCAGGTCATGTTGTGGGAGGAGCTGAGTGGGTATGATCACTGAGGCCTAGGTCCAGAGAGGGTATGTTTAAAAACTAATTCTGTGGAGGAAGTAGGGATGCATTGGAATATAAATACAGACTTGTCACGGTTTGGGATTATGTATGATGCTTAAATGTATGTGGCAAGTTTTTTAGGTATACATTTGTTGGTGGCAGTGAGGGAGAAATATGTAAAGGGGAGTATGTGGAGTTAGTAACATTAAAACCATGTTTAATGGAAGAGGGTAAGGTGGACGGGAAAAAAGAGGATAGGAAGGAGCTGGAGAGAGAAGGTTCCAAAGATCATTTGTCAATTGGCTTGAGGCATTTGTCATTTTGGCCAGTGTAATTGGCTAGAGGTACACTCAGCTTGTCGTGCTTTATTCAAATGTGTGGATATGGCCTGGTCAACTTGTAGGGCAATGGTTAACGTAGAGTAGTTTGCTGGAAATATGATGAGGGTTTCTGTGGAAATTAGCGATACACAAGCATATGATTTATGACTGCAAGGACATGGGTCATGGATTCTTCACTTAGTGACTCAGAGATCTATTCCCTTTTAAGGGGCAGTTGGTGTCAACCAGCACTGAGGGCAGCTGGCTGGATTTTGAAGGGGATGTGTGCTGAGCATTCAATGAGGGACAATGTGATTGTGGTAAAGGGATGTAAATTTAGGCATGAATCTTGTATGTGCAGTGGAGGTCACGCAGTGCAAGGTATTACAGGAGAGGTAGGGGAATGGGTGTAAGAGATTATGGTAGGGATATGGGAAAAAAAGGAAAGATTCCAGTTGATTTAGGCAAGATGGAGAAATGGTTAAGCCATTACCCTAATGTTAGAACAGCAGATCTTTTGAAGAAATAATTCAGGGAGGGATTTTGGATCCCCTTTTTGGAAAAGGAGGGTCGTGAGTATAAGAGGAATTTGCTATTCTTATATGTGCACATACTAAATGGATATGACTAAGGTTAAATATAGAAATGAGGTATGATTAGGTTGGTGCCTCGGCTGGCTAATTTGAGGGTTTAACAACAGACCGGAGAGAAAGAACCTAGTAAGGGCACTCTAAACACATAGGTGGTATGGTGAACACTTTAAAACATTCACTTTATTCAAATAATTTTAAAATAATGGGTGATAAAATAAGAATTAAACGTTATGATCCTTCATATGAACACTGAATGTGGTGTTCTGGATCAATGAATGCTGACTGCAAATATCCTCTATTAATGTATGTTGCAGTTTGGACCACTGAGTATGGTGAGTCACTGTCCAGATGAAAGCACTCTAAATGTCACTGCTGTAACAGTATGTGCCAGTATAAACAATCCCTAATACGCAGAATATACAGCACTCTAGCATACAAAAGAAACCCTAGCCAGGTCTGCCAAAAAAACAGTGAGGTAGTGTGACTGGCTGAATGAATGGGATCCTGGCTAATAATATAGCTAGTACAGAGCTAGGAATACTGTAGATAGATGATAGAATATAGGGTTTGTATATAATCAGCTCAATATCACTGCCTATGAATATAGCCCTAGGGGAAGTGATTATGAGTCTAGGGAGCAAAGCAATAAGTCCCTAACCACAATGTGGGTGTAACATACTAGGCTCACATACATGGTAACAACGGGAGGGCTGACTCAGATCAGGTAGGTATAAAGTCTGTTCAGCGTCTCTCAGGTACTGTAGGTGGTGTGTATGATAACCAATCTATCTATAAGGTGGTAAACAGTACTGACCCAACACCAGCTCTGTTGTCAGAGTTGATCTCTAAAGGATCAGTACTCAGTGAGAGGTAGGAGATAAATACATGGTAATGCTGAAATAAATAAACAGCTTAATGCTGCCGTGTGACAGCAGGGAGAAGGGTATCGTGGTTCGTGTGGGCTCCTTATAGATCATCCGATCGCAGGGAAGCACCTAATTTGAAAAATAGCGCGCTGCAGATGTTGACGAACACTGCCGCCAGCTGACTCATGTGTGTGAAGGAGTCCTGCGCGTGCACCCATCTGCCGACGCGCGCGTTTCGCGTAGCCGCTTCCTCAAGGCAGTACAAGATACCCTTCTCCCTGCTGTCACACGGTAGCATTAAGCTGTTTATTTATTTCAGCATCACCATGTATTTATCTCTTACTGTACCTCTCACTGAGTACTGATCCTTTAGAGATCAACTCTGACAACAGAGCTGGTGTTGGGTCAGTACTGTTTACCACCTTATAGATAGATTGGTTATCATACACACCACTTACCTGAGAGACGCTGAACAGACTTTATACCTACCTGATCTGAGTCAGCCCCACCGTTGTTACTATGTATGTGAGCCTAGTATGTTACACCCACATTGTGGTTAGGGACTTATTGCTTTGCTTCCTAGACTCATAATCACTTCTCCTAGGGTTATATTCATAGCCAGTGATATTGAGCTGATTATATACAAACCCTATATTCTATCATCTATCTACAGTATTCCTAGCTCTGTACTAGCTATATTATTAGCCAGGATCCCACTCATTCAGCCAGTCACACTACCTTACTGTTTTTTGGCAGACCTGGCTAGGGTACTTTTGTATGCTAGAGTGCTGTATATTCTGCGTATTAGGGATTGTTTATACTGGCACATACTGTTACAGCAGTGACATTTAGAGTGCTTTGGTTCATCTGGACAGTGACTCACCATACTCAGTAGTCCAAACTGCAACATACATTAATAGTGGATATTTGCAGTCAGCATTCATTGATCCAAAACACCACATTCAGTGTTCATATGAAGGATCATAACATTTAATTCTTATTTTATCACCCATTATTTTAAAATTATTTGAATAAAGTGAATGTTTTAAAGTGTTCACCATACCACCTATGTGTTTAGAGTGCCCTTACTAGGTTCTTTCTCTCCGGTCTGTTGTTATATGCACTTACCTAGGGAGCACCGACACATTTACATTTAGACAGTTGCGAGGGCTCCCTCTTTGTTATCTAATTTGAGGGTTTCCCCATTAGGGGTAGTTCCAAAGACAAAAATAGGGGCATTAAGGTTGATACATTATTTTTCTTTCCCTCGGGGAGATTTAATATATTATGATATTGAAAGAGAGTTGTGCACGGTTAAATATACATAGGGGCCTATGCACAAAGCTCCGATAAGTCACTTATCGCCACCTTATCGCCAAAAAAGCCTACTGCTATTCAGTAAGTCCTGATAAATTGGCGATAAAAGCTTTTCGGGCAGAAAAAAAAATCGCCAAACGCGTGGCGATAAGCCGATTATCGCCAGCTTTTCAGACTCGTGCAACTCTAGTAGCCCTGATTAGCTTATCAAGGCTAATCGCCGCTCTAAAATTGAGATTTCCTCTCATAATCGTCTCGCCAGGAAAAGTTGTCAAGAGGGTGGTGAGAAGCTGCCGATAAGCGGTGAGACAGGACTTAGGAAAAAAATGCATTTTTCCTGCATCAGATTGATGCCGGGAGTCTCCGGAGCTGATATCCATTAATTCCAGCACCGGAGACCCCCGGCATCAATCCGATGCTATAAAAATGCATTTACAGTCAACTTCATTACCTTAGCGGCTAACCGCTAATGCAATGAAGGGGTTAAGGAAAAATAGAAGCTTTATTGGGGGCAGAGGGGGTGAGTGAAGTGGGTACTTGGCTCTTCATTCACCCCTCTGCCCCCAATAAACATTACAATATGTACTACCAACCAATACACAACCCACCCCCTTTGCCCCCAAATAAAACCATACATAATTTATTTTTTTTATACACAGGATTGATACCAGAGGCCAGTGTGTGTTCCCGGGGGTTTCCGTAGGCCTCAAGGTGGTCCCTGTGGGCCCCAACGGGGTACCATGGTGGTCCCCACGGGTGACATGGGGCCTTTGGGTGGTTCGCACGGGTGTCTGAGGGCCCTCAGGTGGTTCCCATTGGTGTCCGGGGGTCCTCAGTTGGTCCTCGTGGGTGTCCCGGGGGTTCTCGGGTGGTCCCGGTGGATCCCCGCTGGCCTGCGGTACCAATCCTGTTGTAAAAAATAAAATTTGGCTTACATTTCAATAAATACACCTCCCCCCCCAAACCACCAAACACATACAGTACAGTAATGGGCAAAATAACTATTATCAGATATATATAATAGCTCATTTGCCCATTATTAAATCAAACATTAGCCAGGCAGCATAAATAAATTTAATAAAAAACGTTCTACTTACCCCTGCCATTATGAAGGGCATCCTCATCAGGATAATGCAGGGCCATGTCCTCCGTTCCCAGAAAGAATACAATAAATAATACAATCTAAAGGCTCCTACCCCCTTTATCACCCGGACAGTGATTTGAAGTCCGGGGATCCCCTGCTTCCCGGGATACAGGCCTCGTTATGTGGTGCCGGTATCTCCTATGCATTTAAATGTCCCGCATCACGTGACGTGGAAATCAAATGCATAGGCGACACCATACACCCCATAACGGGGCCTGTATCTCTGGAAGGGGTTCCCCGGACCTGAAATCAATGCGGTTCTGCTCCGGAGGTCCTCTGCTCACATACACTGGTAATAAAATGTAAATTTAAAATGTCTCTCTCTCTCTCTCTGCAGCAGAAAGAACTCGCCTAGTGAGACCTTTTCAGAGAGGCGATATTCACCCCGCAGGCTACTCGCCATTTTTGCAAATGTTGCTATCACTGGTATTCGGGGCTTTCTGCATACCGTGATAGCAACTCTGTCAAAAATGGCGATTTAAAAACCCTGGCAATTTTTTCTATCGGAGCTTAGTGCATAGGCCCCATAGTTTGAAAAGCTATGGATTGGGTGCGAAGTTTTGGAAGGGATCTTATAGAAAAACAGATATTGAATATGCATTTAGATGTAATCTGTTAGCCTAGTGTGTCTTCATTTGTTAGGTTAGGTTGTGAATTAGAGGGTAGTTATTATGTGTATTTGTGTTTACCAATGGGGTGTGGTGTCTTGTAAATATTTGTAAGCTCCATTTTTGGAGTGGGTTTTGCATGAGAAGACAAGGTTGAAAAAGGTTTTTCATTATTTGGATGATATATGTTTATTGGTCCAGCAGATTCTGGGGTTTGTGAGACGTTATTATTTGAGCTTCAGGAATTGGCTAGTGAATTTGGGATACCATTGGCTCATGGTAAAACGGAGGGGCAGACAAAGGTCTTTTAGAGTACCGAACACACACTGAATTGAAATACTGGTGTTTTTAAATAAATAAAGCTCTTAAAACTGCAGGGAGTCATTCCGCTGGCTTCCAACGTCACACAAAGTGTTATTGGGTTGACAAGTCTAAGGCACCATATGAGTGATGGGGTATGGTGTCAGACCTAATAGGATCAAAAGTTGAACCTATACAACTTATTTTATTCAGGACAACTCTAGCAGTGTGAGCTTAACCAGCTAATGGCTAGCAACTCTTTCACAGTATACTTAGTTTTGGCCTGTTCTTCTCATTGAGTGCTCATACTTGTAAAATGCCCTTTACCCTCTTCTGGGATAGAGAAGCATATCTGATAAGCATTCTTGTGCCATAAGACACCTTCTGGCATGGGAAGATACCTTACAGTCCATTTATTTGAATAGGCTGTAATGTATTCAGACACCAAAGAGGCCTATGGTAGAACACTGCTTAGCAAATATTTCCCACTGTATTTATCCTTTATAAGATTAGAAGTACTAAATCAAATCATAAGCTCACATTGTTATAGTATTTTCTCTCTGCATCTGCTTGATTTGCTGTGCTTTACAGTCCCTTGTTTTTACTTGTGTGTGTCAGAAAACATATGTTTTATTTAATCTCACCTGGCCTCAGTAACTCACAGCCCTCAGTACATATTATTACTTTGTGCTTGAAGTGCTTTCAAGGTTATAATAACAAAATAGATATCCCATGGAGGTATGTTGTTAGTAGACAGCGTACATTGTGAGGTATCAACTGGTTTAGCTCACACTGCTAGAGCTGTGGCGTAAAAAAACAGTGGTTGTGGGTTTTAGTCCTGTTCGGTCTGACCGTTCCAGTCAATAGGTTAATGCATTAGTCTTATCAACTCTATATAGTTGGTATGGAAATCCATTTAGGAAATTTAAGTATACCATTAGCCTATCTCCCAATGTAACGCCTGTATGCCCGCAGACCAAGCTAGACCCCAGTACTGAGGTGGGAACGGTATGATACTACACACCCACAGTAGTGGGAGCCAGCCCGGAGTGTGGTATAGAGTTGCTGGGCCTGTTGGAAGAGTTGTTAGTGTTTACTTGCAACGCTTGGGGAATGTCCGTGAGAATAGTCGTGTCCGTTTGCCAATGTTCGGGGATCCAGCGGGTAGAATCGTCAGAGGGAAAGCCAGGTCCTAGGAAACCAGAGGTCAGCGGAGTCGTATGTGGAGCAGGGTTCAAAGGGATACCAGAGATAAGAGTCCAGGGTAAGCAGGGGTCAAAGCCAGGGAAATCCAAAGTAACTCAGGAGCAGGTAATCACAGGAGCACAGAGGGAGCACAGCATAGGTCAAGTACACACAGGGAAACAGGAACTATGCAGAGCGAGGAAGAGGTGGACAGACAGGAATTATAAAGGAAGGTGCACCAATGACAGAGAGGGGAGGAGTAGAGAGAGAAGTGGGTCTATTTTGATCTGGTTAAAAACTGATTGGCCGGCGAAGCCGGACAATTCAGTTGATCAGCAATTCTACTTGTTGCCAAGTAGAACAAAGAAAAACCAGTCAAACAAATATATAAATGAAACCAACAAGTGCACTGTAAAAAGTGCACTTAAAACAGAAGGGTTAATTCAAAAGAACCCATGAAGGGGGATACCGAGCAGAGCACCTCGCCTAACGCCCATTGGGAGGCAAACTCTGAAACCGTCCCAGTGGACTCGGCGTACGAATACTCTGCCTGAATACGGGAGTGCACCAGCGCCCGGAACATGACCACGATGTTCGTTGGGACCCCCCCCTCCAAACACTGCTTCCTGGTTCTACAAATGACTACCTTAGCCAATGCCAAGAGCAGGTTGACTAGGAGATCCCTAGGCTTATTGTCTCGGGACACTGGGCAACAAAAATAAAAAGATGAGGGGAAAAATGCAGCCAGAACTGCAGGAGAAGGCTCCTCAAGGTGGATAAGAGGGGCTGCAGTCTGGCGCAGTTCAAATAAATGTGATACATGGACTCCCGCTCGCCACAGAAGGGACAGGCGGCGAGGAAGTCCGTGAAATGTGCCAAATACTCTCCTGTATTCAGTGCACTGTGGAGGACCATCCAACTCAAATCCCCGACGGGACGGGGAACCAAACCTGAATAGAGTTCCTTCCACCGTGGTCTCTCGCCCTCGTTCGCAGGAAATATCCACCTCCAGATAGTATCAGGGCGGGTGACAAGGGCGAGGTAGTGCACTATATGGAGCACTAGAGAATACAGGACTTTCCTCGGCATGCCGCGGAAACATGCCGGGGACATATCCCCCAACCTGCTGAGGTTGGGGGAGAGAGGAGCCCGAGGCGGTTGCCGTGGCTTTGGTTCCATGCAAAGATCCGGAGAGCTGAAGTTGATAGGTTGACAAGGCTCTCCGGTCTGCAATACCCCCTCAATGAAGGTGCGTGAGTCGGGTGGATGGCATCTTTAATCTCCCGGATCAAACGATGAGGGACGCGGGCAGTACACAGACCCATACGGGACGCGAGCACCTCTGCCCTTACCCAGTCTTGCTGCTCATAGTCCAGGAGATCCCCGACTCTGGTCACCTGCGCCAGGATTAGCCGGCGGCAAATAGAGGGTGAATCCAACATCTGAGCCCCCACTGCCGGATTATACAGCAGGGGCTCGGCGAGGAAATCAACCCCCACCGCCTGGTCACCCCACACTGATGAGACCCATCAAGGTCGAAACAGCTGTCTGTGGGTGGTTTTCTGGGTATGCACCTTAACCCTGGCTGTGCTCAAAGCTGTGACCATGCAGCAAGCTTAAGCCTATAGGGAACCATGTTAAAAATGGTTTTTGAGGCAAAAAGTGACACTGTGTGCTCATTTGCATGTCATTTCCCAGAATCCCTTGCTGCAGTGGAAGTGCTGTATGCTGGGTGATAATGGGGAAAGGCGGGGTTGCAGACCTGCCTAAGACATGCAGATGAGCATACAGTTGTATTTGCATATTTGTTTTCCTGTGGAGGGTTTTTGTCACTTTTTTTACTCACCATAACTTAACTCAGTATTATGGTATATATATATATATATATATATATATATATATATATATATATATATATATATATATATATATATATATATATATATATATATATATATATATATATATATATATATATATATATAAAGAAACTTATAAAGTAGCACCAACATAATGTGTTAAATTTGAAGTGACCTAATAAAAAATTATAAGAACAATACAGTAGGTGAGTGTAGTGAAAATATAATACACAATAGTATAATACTAAAATCCCCCCTTTGAGAAAGTCACCCGAGTGCGAAGAAACGCGTCAGGGAGCTTCATTACGCAATACGCATTGACACCATGTCATCACGTCATTACGCAAGCGCACGATAAGGCCGGATCAAGCGCGGGACATTTTGCGGCCGATTACAACTGGGGAATCGTTTTTTTATTGAAATTTGGACTTATGTGAAGATCCTAGGTGTCTCAAGGTTCCTCAGCGGTCCACTGTTTGTTTACACCACAGAGTGGGATCTGGTGTGGATTTCGGACGCAGAGCTTCCTGTTAGGCGGTGATAATTATTCACAATTGCACATTTTATATTTACCCTTGTGAGTGAATTTCTTCCCTCTCCCTCCTTTCCCATCATTAAATGTACTTTTTTACGTTATGGGGCGTGCGCGCTCTCTTCTCTTTCTCCTCTAATATATATATATATATAAATATATATATATATACATACTAGCAGAGAGACCCGGCGTTGCCCGGGATGTAATGTTCCTGCCTCTCTCTCCTCTCCCCTCCCCCCTCTCTCTCTTTCCCTGTCTCCCCCTCCCTCTCTTTCCCCCTCTCCCATCTCTCTCTCTTCCTCTGTCTCCCCCCCTCTCTCTCTCTCTTCCCCCCTCTCTCTCTCTCTCTCTCTCTTCCCCTGTCTACCCCCTCTCTGTTTGTCCCCCGTTCTCATCAATCCAGCTCCCCCCCTCCTTTACAGGTCCGCTCCCTCCCCCTTCCCAATTACCGGTCCCCCAACCCCTTTCCAGCTCCGTCCCCCCCTCCTTTACAGCTTCATGCAGTGTGTGTGTGTGTGTGTGTGCGCGTCAGTTGGTGTGTGTGTGCGCGTCAGTCAGTGTGTGTGTGTGTGTGCGTCAGTCAGTGTGTGTGTGCGTCAGTCAGTGTAAGTGTGTGTGTCAGTCAGTGTATGTGTGTGTGTCAGTCAGTGTATGTGTGTGTGTCAGTCAGTGTATGTGTGTGTGTCAGTCAGTGTGTGTGTGTGTGTGTGCGCGTCAGTCAGTGTGTGTGCATCAGTCAGTGTGTGTGTGTGTGTGTGTCAGTGTGTGTGTGTGTCAGTCAGTGTATGTGTGTGTGTCAGTCAGTGTACTGCTGCGGCCAAGTTTATTCGAGCATTTGCCCGTTCTTGGCCGCAGCAGTAGCCTGGCGCACGCCCGAGAGTGACGGGCGCGCGCCGAAGCAGCGGAAGAGCGCCCTCCGATCGGGGTGCTCTCCCTACCGCTGCCGGGTCCGCCGGGTCCCCCGGAACCCCCTGCCGCTGTCCCGCGATCGCGGGACACCAGGGCTCCCTCGGGGAGCCCCTGGACGCGCGTGCAGGGGGCGCACGCTCCCGAAGACGCGTGACCGCGCGTTTATGACGCGCGGCACGCCGAGGGGCGGCCACTAGCAAGCCGGGAAATCTCCCGGCTTGCGGATCTGGCCGCAGTGCGATAAACTGTGTCGCCACTGTATGTGTGTGTGTGTGCGCGTGCCTGTCTGTTGTGCGCGTCAGTGTGTGTGTGTGCGCATCAGTCAGTGTGTGTGTGCGCATCAGTCAGTGTGTGTGTGTGTGCATCAGTCAGTGTGTGTGTGCGCGTCAGTCAGTGTGTGTGTGTGTGCACGAGTCAGTCAGTGTGTGTGTGCGCATCAGTCAGTGTGTGTGTGTGCGTCAGTCAGTGTGTGTGTGTGCATCAGTCAGTGTGTGTGTTTGTGTGTGTGTCAGTCAGTGTATGTGTGTGTGTCAGTCAGTGTATGTGTGTGTGTCAGTCAGTGTGTTTGTGTGTGCGCGTCAGTCAGTGTGTGTGTGTTTGTGTGTGTCTGTGTGCACATGCCTGTGTGTGTGTGTGTGTGTGCGCGTCAGTGTGTGTGTGTGCGCGTCAGTCAGTGTGTGTGTGTGCGTCAGCCAGTGTGTGTGTGTGTGTCAGTCAGTGTGTGTGTGTGTGTGTGTGTGCGTTAGTCAGTGTGTGTGTGTGTGCGTCAGTCAGTGTGTGTGTGTGTGTCAGTGTGTGTGTGCGTCAGTCAGTGTGTGTGTGCGTCAGTCAGTGTGTGTGTGCATCAGTCAGTGTGTGTGTGCGTCAGTCAGTGTGTGTATGTGTGCGTCAGTCAGTGTATGTGTGTGTGTCAGTCAGTGGGTGTGTGTGTGCACGTCATTCAGTGTGTGTGTGTGTGTGTGCACGCACCAGTCTGTGTGTGCGCATCAGTGTGTGTGTGTGCGCATAAGTCAGTGTGTGGGCGCATCAGTCAGTGGGTGTGTGTGTGCGCGCCAGTCTGTGTTTGTGTGTGCGTCAGTCAGTGTGTGTGTGTGTGCGTCAGTCAGTGTGTGTGTCAGTCAGTGTGTGTGCGCGTCAGTCAGTGTGTGTGCATCAGTCAGTGTGTGTGTGCGTCAGTCAGTGTGTGTGCGTCAGTCAGTGTGTGTGTGTGTGTCAGTGTGTGTGTTTGTCAGTGAGTGTATGTGTGTGCGTCAGTCAGTGTGTGTGCGCGTCAGTCAGTGTGTGTGTGCGTCAGTCAGTGTGTGTGTGCGTCAGTCAGTGTGTGTGCGTCAGTCAGTGTGTGTGTGTGTCAGTCAGTGTATGTGTGTGTGTCAGTCAGTGTGTGTGTGTGCGCGTCAGTCAGTGGTGTGTGTGTGCACGCCAGTCTGTGTGCGCGCGTCAGTGTGTGTGTTTGTGTGTGCGCGTCAGTCAGTGGGTGTGTTTGTCAGTCTGTGTTTGTGTGTCAGTCAGTGTGTGTGTGTGTTTCAGACAGGCAGTTCGTGTTGCAGTTCGTGTGTCAGTCAGTTTGTTGTTGTTGTTGTGTGCCCCCCCACCCCTCTGCTTTTTCCTCTGCCCTGTCGCGAAGGGGGTTGGGGGGTGGTTGTTGATACCTGGAACACTTTTCTGGAGTCTCTCAAAACCGGCTCCTGTCTAAGTTCTCTCAAGACTTCCACTGTTTCCTACTTTAATTATGTTTGTAACTGTAAAATGTAATGTCAGCTTATTATTTTGTACCAAGGAGAGGTAACACTCAATGTATTATATATATTATAAATAAAAATAAATAATAAATAGCCTGTGAATGTAATTTTGTGAGTTTGCTCATTTGCATACCCAACTTGTATATCACATGTAATGACACAGGCAAGAAACAAATCACATAAATAAAAGTTTGCATATGGTTTGTACATGCAAAACTCGCTTAATAAATAGGTTAAGATGCAAATCCATGCTATTATCACAGTTTAATTAATGACCAATCTTTTTCCTTACACAGAAAACTGACAGATATATCCTATGGGAAATTGTAAATAGTGTCTGCTTCCCCTTGGAATACAGCAGGTAAATTGACAACTATGGGACTGACTGATTGATCTTTAAAATATGTGGGTTATTCTTTGTTTCTCTTTAGATGGTCTGGCTGCCTTTAGCGCATTCTTGAAATCAGAATTTAGTGATGAAAACCTAGAGTTTTGGTTGGCCTGTGAGGACCTCAAGAATACCAAGACCAACCCTGAAATTGTCTCAAAAGTCAACAAAATATATTGTGAGTTTATCCACACTGAAGCTCCAAGACAGGTAAACAGTTCATTATGTATTGTATTTATTTATTTGTACATTATTGGAATAAGCGTACAGTGAAAGATTTCAAGAAGCTTGGTATAAATGAATTCCAAATCGGAGAAATGTAGATAAATGTAGGGAGGTTTTTTTTTTTGTTGAGGGGGACGTACAATCCCCATAGTTATCTAAACAGGTTCATATATGTTGATACTAAAAAAATCTGGCTGCTGAGACCTTGAACAAAGTAAGAAAAAAACAACTTTCTCATTTGCCACACTAAGTATATACTACAGCTTACAGTAGCAGCACTGTAAATTAACAAATACTTTCCCACAAACGGTGTGCAGTAATTTTATATAGTTGTAATAAAGTTGGAATGCATCTTTTAAATTTGGGTTTGTTATATGTGATAACAACTTACTATCACTGGCCTATAAGTATGTAATGTGCATTCTATATTATCCTTGCAATCAAGAAGTGAAGAAAAACGTAGCTTCTCAACCTATAATCCTTTGTGCATTGCAAAAGAACCTTTAGACAATACAATACTCCTGGTGAACTGGGATGGGACCTCAATTTGGTGTTGTTTGCATATAGTGGCTCTGCATTGCCACCATAGATGGTGCTAGTTTAATTCTGTAGAGTCCCTCCTGTCATAATTTGTCATACATTCAAGAACAGGTAGAGGACAAGAATGGGTAGAGAAAGGTTATCGGAAGAAAAGATTCTGCGGTTTGCTTCATGACAGAGATGTTTATTAGCTTACACGGTACAATATATGTTGTGTATCTGTATGTGTGTGTGTACATTTCATTATACATGTATGTTTATGTGTTTGGGTGAGTATGTATTGTATGCATGGATTGTGCACATGTGTATTTATATGCGTCTGTGTGAATACACGAGTATATGTGTCTATGTAAAATGTATAGTTGTTAGTATACTATATGTAGATGTGCAAAACTGTATTTGTGTATGCAAGTTTTGTACACCAATGTATGTGTGTTTGTTTCTAAATATATAGTCTGTCTGCATATGTGTGTAAGACTGTTTAATATAATTGAATATGCTATGTTCTGTTTATGTAAGTAAATGTGGCTGGGCATGTACTATATGTTTTTGTGTCCGCTTGTGTGTGTGTTTATAAGTGTATTATTAATTTGAGAGTAACTAACTTATCACAACTGCACCTTATTTTACTTATTGCTTCTGTGTTAAATAGTAAAAAGAATCATACAGTAGTACTTATTGCAGTATGATAGTTGTTCTATGGTAAGCTTGAACTTAGCTGTCTTTCTAAATAGATCCTCATCTCCCTTCTGTCTTTTGCCTCTAAACTACTTGTACGCCTTATATTTCTCTTGTTTAATTCTCTATACTCTCCTAGATCCTCTACAATCTGGCTTCTGCACTGATCACTCCACTGAAACAGCCCTCACCAAAATAACTAATGGCTAGAGATGAGTGACATTTTTGAGTGGATTTGAATCCACTTCGGATTTGCCGGTTCCTTTGGCCCGGAGATATCGGTGAATCTGTCCCAAAAAAGAGCAATCCATAATGGTGGCTTAAAGTGTCCCAATTAAAAAAAAAATAAGTTTGAAGAACGGGGTCTCTGGAGCCAAACAGCATTAATTTTTGCTCCGGGGACCCCTTGCTTCCTGAGATACAAACATTTTTAATGTCCCAGTCACGTGGGCCTAAGGAAGCTGTGACTGGGACATCTAAACTACAGAGAGACACCAACAGCACCTATGAAGGTGTGCATCTCGGGAAACAGGGAGTCCAGGAGTTAAAAATGAATGGGGTTCAGCTCTGGAGATACCTTGCTTCAAACCTATTAATACATACACATATATATATTATATATATATATATATATATATATATATATATATATATATATATATATATATATATATATATATATTTTTATCACCTACTCCATACTAACATTAACCTTGTCTTTCCTATGTATATTATGGCAATTATAATTGGATGTTTTGAGTCAAAGTAGTACACCGGGCTTCAGATGTATGCTTGAGGCCAAGTCTGACAAAATATGGTTTAAATCCACTGTATACAATGGTTTAATGGCGTTAGTAAAACATGTGACCAATACCTTTAATTTTCTATGCAATGCTGCTTGTTACTAATTGGCATAAGTTTAGGGAGATTAATGGTATTCCCATAATAAATACACAGTACAGTAAGTGGAAGGCAATACCTCTATTTGTCATGTGGGGGAATACCAATTCCAGTCCTGGCTTTCAGTCTCCCTTACTGCAACAGACTGCTTAAATAATCAAAGCTAAGCTATGCCTTTAAATATCAGATACTTCCCAGTCTACATTGCTAGCATTAAAATCAGAATGTCACGCTAGTCCACACTGTATCATGCTTTCAGCGTAACTCTGAATCATCCATGCCTACTACCCAAATCTTGTTCTCTTGGGGCTTTATCTTACTATGTTTGCATTACGTTTACTCAGTCCAGCATGTTGCCTGCATGTGGCCTCCCCAGGGCTGACAAGCATCACTTCATGCCCAGTTCCTCTCGTTTTGCTCTGAGCATGATGCTTCCAGCCACCCACTCTCTCCTGGCTCTCGGCATGACACCCCACGGCATCCTCTCTCTCCTTGCTGTATAAGCTGTTCCACACCCATCAACTTTCCCATGTGCTGCCAAGCTTCACTCTTGAACCTGGTTACTGCTGTGGGCATGCATTGCTGTCCTGCGAGTCTTTTTAAGGTCCATTACATTCCTACACTGTAACATCCTTAAGTATTCCAAGAGGATTGGCCACACTGCTGCCACTGTTTCTTATAGTTCCTCCTGTATGCTGTTGTGCGGTCCTTTTGACTTTAAATTGTTGGCCTCGCTAGCTGCCGTAGACTGATTAATTAATTCTAGCTGAGCTATACCTTCAAATATCAAACACTTCCCAGTTCCAATTGCTAGCAGTAAAATCAGAATCCACCACCCACCCTGCTTCCTCCTCCTTTTCATACTTCCTTCTCCTTCGTGTGGGCCTCTTACCTCAGCCCATATCTTCTACGTCATTGCAGTAAAGCCAAAGTTCCTAACCCTATAACGTGCTACAAATCATTACCAATATGTGAGCAACTGTTACCAATCCATTATATACGTTCACACACAACAAAAGACACTAAGAGACGCAGTATAGTTCCTATTCTATGTATTTGTTATTTGTTTTACATCCATTTTTCTTCAACAAACTACTACTGTACATTGGAGAAATATATATATATATATTTATATCATAGAAAAAGAACAAAAAGCACTCCGTAATAATAGTGGGTGCAGATCCTGTAATGAAGAATAAGCAATATGATACCGTTTGGAAACGAAATCAGCAGGCAGCACTCCAGAATTGAACAAACAAGTGTATTGGTTTTGTGCTTATTTTTTCAATACACTTGTTTGTTCAATTCTGGAGTGCTGCCTGCTGATTTCGTTTCCAAACAGAATCATATATATATATATATATATATATATATATATATATATATATATATATATATATATATATATATATATATATATATTGTTATTGGGAGCCATTTTTTTTTTAAATGCCTATTTAGGTTTTTGTAATCAATGCAATCTAGTCCTGAATTGTATGCAACATTCCTTGTTCAGCTCTAAAGGAGATTATATCAGGTGGACTATATAGTGTGGTCCTCATAACTTGTCCATTGCGATCATTTTAGTACCAGAAATTGAATCAATGGACTAGTTTAAAGTGTGTCATTAATGTCCTAATTGTTTTATTATTTTTAATTGTATATGCAAATGAACCTTGTTATAAATACTGTGGGGTTACAACCAATGGGTAGCCCCTGAAGAAGTCATCATAGATGACGAAACGCATAGGGCGTGGCTAAAGCAGAGGAGGCACTATTCCCACTGAGAGCTACATTGCGGATTGAGAGAAACGCAGATTTTGAGAGGCTCAGCCAAACAGAACAGTGGATACATCTTTGGTTCCCTTGGTGGTGCAGCAGCTAGAAGCAGGCAAGCGAGGGCTCGGTTTCCTGGAGGGATTTCCGTTTTGCGGGACACCAGACCGGGTGAACGTCACTTCCGGTAGAAGGAGACCGCGCATGAGAAGACACCATTGCTGGCCCGGACGCTACCACTGGCTTATGAGGGCCTATCTCATAACTGCATTTTAATACCGTTACACTTGTGAGTGGGCATTTATCTGTTTTTAATGTTCCATAAAACTATTGTTATACTTTAATGCACTAGGTGTGCGCCTGTTTTCTTTTCTTTTTTCTTATATATATATATATATATATATAGTTATTGGGAGCCATTTTTTTTTTAAATGCCTATTTAGGTTTTTGTAATCAATGCAATCTAGTCCTGAATTGTATGCAACATTCCTTGTTCAGCTCTAAAGGAGATTATACAGTATCAGGTGGACTATATACATGGCATTGCTCAACTGCTCATACCTGTTCAGGGTGCTGGGTTGATGCAGGCTGAGCTTGGATATGCATATAGAATAAGGATGGGCGCCAGGAGATTTTGTAGTACTTACCTAAAAAACTGCATAGCTGCCGGTCAATTCGTTCTCCGTCTATTGATCGGCAAAGTTTGGCGACATCTTTAAATATGGGGAATGTAAATCGTTGCTATAGGAACAAGCATGCTTGTTAAAATAGAATACAAGAAAATTGGTCTTTCAAAGTTGTTTTTTTTTTTAAACAGAAAATGCTAAAAGTATTTTTTCTCACTAGAGAACTGATTTATTAAAAAAAAAAAACACACATGCAGGATATTGCATGAACTGCAGCTTCAAAGGGTCCGGATATTTGAATATAAATGTTCCG